>NC_057809.1:435805627-436068970 GCF_018294505.1 Triticum aestivum
CCTGTTCATCCACCCCTCCATGGGCACCCCTCCACCGTCTACTGTTCATCCAGCCCTCCACCACACCACGGGGTCATGTTCATCCAGAGGCAACGCCATCGCTCACTGTTCATCCAACCCCCCTGCAACGCTCACTGTTCATCCCATCGACCGGCTTCAGTTAGCAGCAGTAGCGAAGGAATCGCTCGATCGTGTTCAGTTAATAGCCATCGATCGATCGCTCGGGTTCAGTCACGTGTAGCCTGCAGTGCAATCGCTCGGGTTCAGTTAGAGCCCAACGCCTCGCTCGTGTTCAGCTAGAGCCAACGCCTCTCACACACGCGCGTACATGTACGAGAGAAACGCGCATCGCTCGGCCCCCGACCTCCCACCGAAACCGGGAACTCCCCGAAATTTTCCTCCCCCTCGCTTCTACCACGGTTTTTTCCCTCATGGACGGCCCAAACAATGTCATGCAGCTGCGTCTCCAGCCCGCCCAGGATGAAAAGCCCATTTTCTGTCATGATTATTTGTCATAGAAGTAGGAGCCCACCACATCTATGATGATACCGGGTTTTGTCACAATTATCGTCATAGAAGTGTCATATGTATGACAGAAAAAAAAAATTCGGCCCAAAATGTCATGGATGTGTCTTTTTTTGTAGTTAATGATGTTTGCTTTAATTTGCTTAAATAACATGCTAAAATGATTTAATTCATAACTAATTAACCGTAGCTTGGATTTAAATAATCTTTATATATAAATGGGGTAGAAAATTGCCTAGTTTAACATGGTGTACTTGCTTTGCATGTTTAACAACTCTAAAATTGTGTTTAGGGCAGAACAGTACCAAACCTAAAATATTGCACATGAGGTTTTTCCGGACTTGTTGCTTGTTGTCCCGGCCTCACTTAAACTTGCCTAGATGTGTAGTTTACTTATGCTTCACCCCTTGCCATGCTAACAAACATTTAATGTTGTTGAGTACTTAAATGGGAGAGAACTAAATAATTGTTGTGGTGTTTCATCAATATGCAACTCATTTTATATTGAGCTCCAGTTAACTTGTAGTTTTGCTTTTGCACTTTTCCATGCCATGCCTCTTTAAACCGGACATGCACCATACTCGGTTGTGCATCATGCCATGTTTATGTGATGGTTGTTTACCACGTTGTTTGCTTCTTTCCGGTGTTGCTTCTTCGGGTTAGCTCTATTAACGTCATGTTTGTGAGGATGCGCTCGACTACGTCCATTTGTCTCATTCATGGACTCATTCTTCTTCCTTGCGGGATCTCAGGCAAGATGACCATACCCTCGAAATCACTTCTATCTTTGCTTGCTAGTTGTTCGCTCTTTTGTTATGTCGTGATACCTACCACTTGCTATATCATGCCTCCCATATTACCATGTCAAGCCTCTAACCCACCTTCCCTAGCAAACCGTTGTTTGGCTATGTTACCGGTTTGCTCAGCGCCTCTTATAGCATTGCTAGTTGCAGGTGAAGTTGAAGTTTGTTCCTTGTTGGAACATGGATATTGTTTTGATATCATTACTATATCTTATTTACTTTAATGCATCTATATACTTGGTAAAGGTTGGAAGGCTCGGCCTTATGCCTGGTGTTTTGTTCCACTCTTGCCGCCCTAGTTTCCGTAATACCGGTGTTATGTTCCTTGATTTTGCGTCCCTTACACGGTTGGGTGTTATGGGAACCCCTTGACAGTTCGCTTTGAATAAAACTCCTCCAGCAAGGCCCAACCTTGGTTTTCCATTTGCCTAACAACTTATCACCTTCCCTTGGGTTCTGCAGACTCAAGGGTCATCTTTATTTTAACCCTCCGGGCCAGTGCTTCTCTAAGTGTTGGTCCGAACCAGAGCCACTTGCGGCGCCACCTCGGGGAAACTTGAGGGCTAGTTTTAGCTGTACGTAGTGTTCATCCGGTGTTTCCCTGAGAACAAGATATGTGCAGCTCCTATCGGGATGCCGGCACATCGGACGGTCTTTCTGGTCTTGTTTTACCATTTTCGAAATGTCTTGTAACCGGGATTTCGAGACTGACCGGGTCCTGCCGGGAGAAGGAATATCCTTCGTTGACCGTGAGAGCTTGTGATGGGCTAAGTTGGGACACCCCTGCAGGTTTTTGAACTTTCAAAAGCCGTGCCCGCGGTTATGGGCAGATGGGAATTTGTTAATGTCCGGTTGTAGAGAACTTGACACTTAACTTAGTTAAAATGAATCAACCGCGTGTGTAGCCGTGATGGTCTCTTTCCGGCGGAGTCCGGGAAGTGAACACGGTCTTGTGTTGTTCTTGAACATAAGTAGTTTCAGGATCACTTCTGGATCATTTCTAGCTTCTCGATCGTGTGTTGCTTCTTTTCTCGCTCTCTTTTGCGTAAGTTAGCCACCATATATGCTTAGTGCTTTGTTGTAGCTCCACCTCACTACCCCTTTCCTACCCATAATCTTAAATAGTATTGATCGCGAAGGTGTGAGACTGCTGAGTCCCCATGACTCACAAATACTTCCAAACAGTTGCAGCTGTCGATGATGCCAGTGCAGGTGACACAACCCAGCTCAAGTGGGAGCTCGATGAAGATCTTGATCGTTATTTTGTTTCGCTTCCTGTTGATTAGTAGTGGAGCCCAGTTGGGACGATTGGGGATCTAGCATTTGGGGTTGTCTTCTTTTATTTTGGGTTCCGTAGTCGGACCTTGATTGTACTTTGGATGATGTATGTTTAACTTGTATTTGTGTGAAGTGGCGATTGTAAGACAACTCCTTATCCCATTCTTATTTAGTACATGGGATGTGTGAAGATTACCCCTCTTACAACAAACCTACCATGCGGCTATGCCTCTAAGTCATGCCCCAACACGTGGGAGATATAGCCGCATTGTGGGTGTTACATGCTACCACCATCCATAAGGACTCGAGTGAGGTGAAATCCGTCAATGATGGGGTCAAGGACCAATGCGGCAGAACTGCCATGACGGATACTGGTACGGTGGTCCCTATGATCAAAAGTGATCGGGCTAGAAGACCATGGGTTAAACTTTGGGGCGACTGGCTCCGTCGCATAGACGTTTGAGGGAGTCCTGGATTAGGGGGTCTCTGAAAAGCCGGACTATATCCTTTGGTCGGACTGTTGGACTATGAAGATACGAGATTGAAGACTTCGTCCCGTGTCTGGATGGGACTCTACTTGGCGTGGAAGGCAAGCTAGGCAATACGGATATGCATATCTCCTCCTTTGTAACCGACCTTGTGTAACCCTAGCCTCCTCCGGTGTCTATATAAACTGGAGGGTTTAGTCCGTAGGACAACATACAATCATACCATAGCCTAGCTTATAGGGTTTAGCCTCTCTGATCTCGTGGTAGATCTACTCTTGTACTACTCATATTATCAAGAATAATCAAGCAGGACGTAGGGTTTTACCTCCATCAAGAGGGCCCGAACCTGGATAAAACATCGTGTCCCCTGTCTCCTGTTACCATCCGCGTTAGACGCACAGTTCGGGACCCCCTACCCGAGATCCGCCGGTTTTGACACAGACATTGGTGCTTTAATTGAGAGTTCCTTTGTGTCGTCACTGTTAGGCTTGATGGCTCCTTCGATCATCGTTAGCGATGCAGTCCAGGGTGAGACTTTTCTCCCCGGACAGATCTTTGTATTTGGCGGCTTCGCACTGCGGGCCAACTCGCTTGGCCATTTGGAGCAGATCGAAAGTTACGCCCCTGGCCACCAGGTCAGGTTTGGAAGCTTAAACTACATGGCCGACATCTGCGGAGACTTGATCTTTGACAGATTCGAGCCCCCACCGAGTGCGCCGCACGGTCACGATGAGCATGACTTAGCTCTACCATCGGACAGTGTTCAAGAGACCGCACCGGCAACCGCTCCAACCCTCAATTCGGAGCCAATTGGGCCATCCATGAACGGGTGGATAGACCCCGCCACGGATGCCGTATTCTCAGTGGCGATCGAGCCGAGTATCGACCTTACCCTTCACGGGAGCTGTAACGCCGAACTGCCGGATTCTTCCCCGGCCACGGACTCCGAACCGCTTGCGCCCGTGCCTATCGAATCCGACTGGGCGCCGATCATGGAGTTCACCTCCGCGGATATCTTTCAGCACTCGCCCTTCGGTGACATACTGAACTCATTAAGGTCTCTCTCCTTGTCAGGAGAGTCCTGGCCAAACTATGTCCTGCAGGATTGGGATGCGTATAACGAAGAAATTCGCCACCCACCCACCACCCACTTAGTAGCCACTATCGACAATTTAACCGACATGCTCGACTTCGACTCCGAAGACATCGACGGTATGGACGACAATGCGGGAGACGAAGAGGAACCACTGCCCACAGGGCAATGGACAACCACCTCATCATATGATATATACATGGTGGACACACCCAAAGAAGGCAATGGCGACGAGAGAGCGGAGGATGACCCCTCCAAGAAGCAACCCAAGCGCCGACGTCAGTGGCACTGCTTGAAGTCTCGCCAAAGCAAAAGTGGTGACACCGACACAGGAGATAATAACACTCCGGACAGTGCCGAATACGACAAAAATCCCCTCCAGCAAGATTTAGAGCAGGAGGATGGAGAAGCCAGCCCTCCCAAGAGAGCAGCAGATGGAGAGGCAGAGGATGATAATTACATGCCTCCCTCCGAAGACGAGGCAAGCCTCGATGATGATGAATTTGTCATGCCTGAGGATCCCGTCGAGCAAGAGCGCTTCAAGCGCTGGCTTATAGCCACGACAAATAGCCTTAAGAAAAAGCAGCAGCAGCTTCAAGCTGATCAAGATTTGCTAGCTGACAGATGGATTGAAGTCCTTGCGGCCGAGGAATATGAACTCGAACGCCCCTCCAAGATTTACCCAAAGCGTAGGTTGCTACCCCGACTGGAGGAGTAAGCATTAAAACCTACATCTCCAGCATATGACGCGGCTCATCGGCCACCTCGTGACCACGACAGAGAGGCATTTCAGCCAAAAAACTCAGCCCGCACCCCGACGCCACTCAAATAAAAATGACAAGGCACGGGGAAACACACTAGACCTGCGAGACGTATTGGAGGACAAAGCAAAACACGCAAGATCGATCTACGGATCATGAGGGCGCGCCACTACGGGAGACGATAACCGTCACGCCGGATACAGTAAAAGTAAATCTGGCCGGGCCGAACACAGCGGACAAGACTCATTCGAGATGCGCCGCGACATAGCCCACTACAGAGGCACCGCACACCCCATATGCTTCACAGATGAAGTAATGGATCACCAAATCCCAGAGGGTTTCAAACCTGTAAATATCGAATCATACGACGGCACAACAGATCCTGCGGTATGGTTCGAGGACTTCTTCCAGCACATCCACATGGCCCGCGGTGACGATCTACACGCCATCAAATACCTCCCACTCAAGCTCAAAGGACCAGCTCGGCATTGGCTCAACAGCTTGCCAGCAGAATCCATTGGCTGTTGGGAAGATCTGGAAGCCGCATTCCTCGACAACTTCCAAGGCACTTATGTGCGACCACCAGATGCCGATGACTTGAGCCACATAATTCAGCAGCCAGAGGAATCGGCTAGGCAATTCTGCACACGGTTCCTGACAAAGAAAAATCAAATCGTCGACTCTCCAGATGCAGAGGCCCTAGCAGCTTTTAAGCACAACATCCGCAACGAGTGGCTCGCCCGGCACCTTGGCCAGAAAAAGCCGAAATCTATGGCATCCCTCACGACACTCATGACCCGCTTTTGCGCGGGAGAAGAGAGCTGGCTGGCTCGCAGCAATAACATATCAAAGAACCACGGAACTTCAGATACCAAGGATAGCAATGGCATGTCACGTCACAACAAACATAAGCGCCGCATCAATAGCGACAATACTGAGGATACGGCAGTCAATACCTGATTCAGAGGCTCTAAACCCGGTCAGCGTAAAAAGCCATTCAAAAGAAGCACTCCGGGCCCGTCCAGTTTGGACCGTATACTCGATCGCTCATGCCAAATACATGGCACCCCCGACAAGCCAGCCAACCACAACAACAGGGAATGTTGGGTGTTCAAGTAGGCCGGCAAGTTAAAGGCCAAAAACAAAGATAAGGGGCTACATAGCGATGACGAGGAGGAGCCCCGGCAGCCGAACACCGAAGGGCAGAAGAGGTTCCCCCCACAAGTGCAGACGGTGAACATGATATACGCAACCCACACCCCCAAGAGGGAGCGAAAGCGTGCGTTAAGGGATGTATATGCGTTGGAGCCAGTCGCCCCAAGGTTCAAACTATGTTTCTCCTGTCCGATCACCTTCGATCGCAGGGACCATCCCACTAGTATCCGTCATGGCGGATTCTCCGCACTGGTCCTAGACCCAATCATCGACGGATTTCACCTCACTCAAGTCCTTATGGATGGCGGCAGCAGCCTGAACCTGCTTTATCAGGATACAGTGCGCAAAATGGGTATAGACCCCTCAAGGATCAAACCCACAAAACGACTTTCAAAGGCGTCACACCAGGTGTAGAGGCCCATTGCACAGGCTCAGTCACACTGGAAGTGGTCTTCGGATCCCCGGATAACTTCCGAAGCGAGGAGTTAATCTTCGATATAGTCCCGTTCCGCAGCGGCTATCATGCACTCCTCGGGCGAACCGCATTTGCGAGATTCAACACGGTACCGCACTATGCATATCTCAAGCTCAAGATGCCAAGACCTCGGGGGGTCATCACAATCAATGGAAACACAGAGCACTCTCTCCGCATGGAGGAGCACACTGCGGCCCTTGCAGCAGAAGCGCAAAGTAGCCTCTTAAGGCAATCCACCGGTTCGGCAATTAAAGACCCGGACACCTTCAAGCACGCCCGGAGTAATCGGCAACAAGACCACCTGGCACGTTCCGAGCTTGCATAGCAATACGGCCCCCACCCCAGTCCCAGCCATACAGTGAAATCCGTGCCACGCGTACATAATTACACATTGAAAATACCATGGGCACAGGTGGGGAGGGGGCACGACTGCGGCACACCCCAAGACGCGGCTCAACCGCACTAGGGGCTTCCCGCTTTGTTATTTTTCTCTCTTTCAGGACTTTAATCTCTGGAAACCCCGTCCGGCAGTACGATTGCCGGACACACGATGCAACAACCAAGGAGGCAGAAAGCCACGTCGCACCACGGAACTCCCAGGTGGTCTCCGATAACGAGTGAAATACTTGCTTTAAATACCATTCCTCAGCTTGCCCTTGGAGGGGAGATGTCAAATAGTCCTACTTTTTGCTTATCGCACTACTTGTATCATTCTGCTTTGATGCACCTTTTTGAATAAACAATGCATAGCACTAGACTATTACCGCATTCCCTATATATGTTCATTCATGACATTCAGCACCCGTACACTCTGGTACGGCCCATACGCCAGGGGCTTAAGCGTACCCCATAATACGGCGTGAGAAGTCCGAACACTTACGACAATGCGGCACCCCGAACTTATAGCATTATATGCATCAGCTCCGAATCATGTCTTGGGTCAATAGTTGGGTTTGCCCGGCTCCCATGTTTTGGTACCTTACGTTCCGCTATATCGGCTAAGGTAGCACTGGGAGAACTACTACGATTATGCCCCGGTTCATCTGGGCTAAGTACCTCAGTAGAGAAAGCTAAAACTGACTATCATGATAAAGCGAGAGCTGGTCGCTGTTCGAGAGGTCTCGAGTCCCTAAAGACTTATACCGCTTAGAGCGAGGAGTCGGCTTTGTCCGGCTTAAGGCGTGTATAGCACCCCGAATTCGGCCTTCCGAATACTAGGGGCTTTGCCAAAATTTAAAGTTGTAGACTTCTATGGCTAAGTGAGAGTGATAAAGCATTATAGTCCGATTGCCTTGTTCGTTGTGCTGAGCACCTCCCTCGAAGGACCCAACAATGGGAAAAAGAGTGCTCAGATTTATCCCGAACACCCCAGCACTCGTGGCATGGGGGCAGAAGCTGACGACTCGCCATCTCTCAGATTTAACAAACAACCGCACAGAAGGTAATATTTTAAATTCAAACAAGCGTTGCATAGTGCATATGAACAAGTTTTCATAATACAGGATCCCACGAGCAAGTTCATTCAAAAATTACATCCTTCGCACACTCGTCCGCCACAAGACGGGCACCCTTCAGGACACCCTCATAATACATCTCAGGGTGGCGATGCTCCTTGCCCTGCGGCGGCCCCTCCTTCACCAGCTTCTCGGCGTCCATCTTGGCCCAGTGCACCTTCGCACAGGAAAAGGCCCGGCATGCACCTTTGATGCAGACGAACCGCTTTATGACCTCCAACCGTGGGCAGGCATCCACAAGCCGCCTCACCAGGCCGAAGTAGTTGTTGGTTAGGGAGTCGCCAGGCCACATCCAGACTATAAGGCCCCTCATGGCCTGTTCGGCCGCCTTTTGTAGCTCGACCAGTTGCTTCAGCTGGTCGCTCATAGGGATCGGATGTTCGGTCCTAGTATACTGAGACCAGAACAACTTCTCCGTCGAGCTTCCCTCCTCGGCCTGGTAATATTTCACGGCATCCGACACGCTGGGGGCAAATCTGCGAATGCTCCTGGAGAGCTCCGGACTCGGGTAAGTAACAAGTAATTTACTTTCACATGCTTGCTTTCCATATTGAATGCCTTACCCTCAACTATCTTCCTCATCACCTCAATTTCCTGGAGGGCCTTTTGGGCTTCAGCCTTGGCATGCTTTGTACTCTTGAGGGCCGTGGCAAGCTCGGACTCACGCTCTTCGAGTCAAGCACCAAAGCCTCGTGCTTCTTCACGAGAACCTGGAGCTCTTGCTGCACCTCGCCCACCCGTGCCTCTTGTTTTTCCCGCTCGGTGCACTCCTTGGCTGCTTTGTTTTCGGCCTCGGCCAGCGCTTGCTTCAGGGTCGCCACTTCGGTCGTGGCCCGTGGCACATCCATGATGATCCTATCATTTCGCAACCGCATCTTTATATATATATATATATATATATATATATATATATATATATATATAGACAAGGCATTACTTACCTTTGTTCTCCTTGAGCTGCCTCTTGGCAAGGCCGAGCTCTTTCTCGGACCGCTCGATGTTCTGCTTCAGTGTGGCGACCTCCGCAGTCAGTGCGGCAGAGGTCAGCAGCGAAGCCTGCATACGCATACAAACATACTTATATTAGACTCCTGCAGATATTATTTGATCCTCTATTCGATTTTCTTTGTGAACACCAAACAGAGCATCAGGGGCTACTCTCTATGCGGTAATATTTTTCCTATATTTTAAATACTTACCTCAAAGCCTGTTAGAAGGCTGGCACAGGCTTCAGTCAGTCCGCTCTTGGCGGACTGAACCTTCTTGATCACCGCACTCATAATAGTGTGGTGCTCTTCATCGATGGAAGCGCCGTGAAGCGCTCCCAGCAGGTCGTCCAATGCCTCTGGATGGACAGAGGTCACCGGCAAGGACGGCTTGCCCCTCTTGGAAGGGGGCCGCCTGCCCGAGTTCGGAACCACTGGAGGTTCCGGCATGGTGTTCGGCTGAGGGCCGAACTTGGAGCCCCTGGGAGCCTTGCTCCCTTTGCTCCTGGAGTCCGCAAGGTCGCCTTGAGGTGCCTCCGGGACTATCTCCCCCCGGTTCAGTGCCCCTTGAGATAATACCTCGACATTGTCCATAGGGCGAGGAGAGGAGGCGGATGGAAGTGGATCGCTATCCATATCCGATGAGTCCAAGGAACCGTCCGACGAAGATACGTCCATACGGTCTCGGGGCGGACTGCATGATCATATTCGACGTTAGGAGAAGCAGTGCAACAAGAGTATGCTATGAGATACTCTGGTATCCGAATACTTACAACTTTGCCAGGGGCTTGGCCCTGAGTAACCACTCGTCTCCGCCGCCAGCGGTGGTGGTGGAACA
Organism: Triticum aestivum; assembly: GCF_018294505.1. Classification (NCBI taxonomy): domain Eukaryota; kingdom Viridiplantae; phylum Streptophyta; class Magnoliopsida; order Poales; family Poaceae; genus Triticum; species Triticum aestivum. The sequence continues at coordinate 435,815,544 of NC_057809.1, forward strand.
GTCCGGAAGGGGAGTCCTTCCCTTCTTGGACCCTTCGGCCTCCCAGGTTGGGGCGGCCTTCCATTTCTTGTCTCCCCCGGCTGGAGGGGGAGAGTCTTCATCTTCCTCCTCCTCATTTTCACGGGAGGAGTGCGTCTCGGAGTTATTGGATGATGAGTCTGATACCACCTGGCACCGAGAACTCTTTCGGATTCCCTTGGCCTTCTTCTTGGTCTTCTCCGGCACCTCATAAGGAGCCGGAGTCCGCATCTCCGTCAGGAGAGCGTCCGCAGGGTCTTCGGGCAGAGGGGCCGGACAGTTAATCTGCTCCGATGTCTCCACCCAGTCTTGTCAAAGGCATGGGAGCTCAGACTCCGTACATGGTTAAGCTATGGGAAATAAATACCCTACCAGATGTACAGAACTTACCGGATTCGCAGGGTGCTTCACGCTTAGCCCGCGGTCCTTGGTAAGAGAAGGAGGGACCTCGGCGCCCTTGAACAGCACCTTCCAGACATCCTTATGCGTCGTGTCGAAGAGCTCGCGTAGAGTCTGGTGCTGGGCCGGGTCGAACTCCCATAAGTTGAAAGCCCGTTGTTGACATGGGAGGATCCGGCGGAAGAGCATGACCTGGACTATGTTGACAAGCTTAAGTTTCTTGCTTATCATGTTCCAGATACACTTCTGGAGTCCATCCAGCTCCACCGATGAACCCCAGGACAGGCCCTTCTCCTTCCAGGAAGTGAGCCGCATGGGGATTCCGGATCAAAACTCGGGGGCCGCCACCTCGTTGGTGTCGCGCGGCTCGGAGATGTAGAACCACCCCGATTGCCACCCCTTTATGGTCTCCATGAAGGAGCCCTCGAGCCATGTAACATTGGGCATTTTGCCCACCATGGCTCCGCCGCATTCCGCTTGTTGGCAGTCTACTACCTTCGGCTTGATATTGAAGGTCTTCAGCCACAGGCCGAAGTGGGGCCGGATGCGGAGGAAAGCCTCACACATGACGATGAATGCCAAGATGTTGAGGATGAAATTCGGGGCCAGATCATGAAAGTACAACCCATAATAGAACATAAGGCCGCGGACGAATGGATGGAGGGGAAACCCCAGTCCGCGGACGAAGTGGGGGAGGAAAACCACCCTTTCGTGAGGTTCCGGGGTAGGGACAATCTGCCCCGCGACAGGCAGCCGGTGCGCGATATCTGCGGCTAAGTATCCAGCCCCACGTAGTTATTTGATGTCTCCCTCCGTGACGGAGGAGAGCATCCACTTGCCTCCCGCTCCGGACATGTTTGGAGAGAGTTGAGGAGAAGGATGTGAACTTGGGCGCTAGAGCTCGAGTGCGCAAGAATGGATGAGCAAGGAGGAAGAAGGCGTGGGTAGAAAAAGGTGAACCCTTATCCCTTTATAAGGGCAGACTAAACTATGCGCCTCCACTAGCCTGGTAAAACTCGCTTATCCCCCAAGCGCCGTAATTGATGGCGTGGTTGGGTTACCCACGTCCGTATTGATGGGAATACCGTAATAAGGGGACATGATCTCTGCTTCGACAAGACATGCCAAGGAAACCGCCTCACGAAACACGCTAAGATAGGTTGTGAAAAACGATTCGAATAAAGACCTGGCTGTTGTGTGATGTCACGCTACGGGGTACGTCAAGAGATCAGATTGGTGGAAATATTATTCTCTCTACGGTGGTATGTGGAACTTATTTTGCAGGGTCGGACACTATCCTTGTATTCAAACTCTTCGGTGGTATATTCGGAGGAGGAACCCACCTTGCAATGCCGAAAACAACACTGCGCGCCGGACTCATCGTCATTGAAGTCTGGTTCAGGGGCTACTGAGGGAGTCCTGGATTAGGGGGTCTCCGGACAGCCGGACTATATCCTTTGGCCGGACTGTTGGACTATGAAGATACGAGATTGAAGGCTTCGTCCCGTGTCCGGATGGGACTCTACTTGGCATGGAAGGCAAGCTAGGAAATACAGATATGCATATCTCCTCCTTTGTAACCGACCTTGTGTAACCCTAGCCTCCTCTAGTGTCTATATAAACCGGAGGGTTTAGTCCATAGGACAGCATACAATCATACCATAGGCTAGCTTCTAGGGTTTAGCTCCTCTGATCTCATGGTAGATCTACTCTTGTACTATTCATATTATCAAGTACAATCAAGCAGGACGTAGGATTTTACCTCCATCAAGAGGGCCCGAACCTGGGTAAAACATCGTGTCCCATGCCTCCTGTTACCATCCGCCTTAGACGCATAGTTCGGGACCCCCTACCCGAGATCCGCCGGTTTTGACACCGACAACGTCCCTTAGTGAACGCTTCCGTTCCCGCCTGGGAATATGGGTCGCGTATATCATGTTCACCATTTTCACTTGGGGAGGAAATTTCTTCTGTCCTCCTGTGTTCGGCGGCCGGAGCTCCTCCTCGTCGTCGCTATGCAGCCCCTTTTCCTTGTTTTCGGCATTCAACTTGCCAGCCTGTTTGAACACCCAACATTCTCTGTTGGTGTGGTTGGCTGGTTTATCGGGGGTGTCGTGAATTTGACACGAGCGATCGAGTATGTGGTCCAAATTGGACGGGCCCGGATTTCTTCTTTTGAACGGCTTTTTCCGCTGACCGGATTTAGAGCCACTGAATCCGGCATTGACTGCCGTGTCTTCGGCATTTTCGCCATTGTTGTGGTGCTTGTGTCTGTTGCGACATGGCCTGTCGTTGCATCTTTGGCATCTGATGTGCCAGGATTGCTTGTTGTGTTGTTGCTACGAGCGAACCAGCTATCCTCGCCCGCGCAAAAGCAAGTCATGAGTGTCGTGACGGCTGCTATGGATTTTGGATTCTCTTGGCCGAGATGTCAGGCAAGCCACTCGTCACGGATATTATGTTTAAAGGCCGCTAGGGCTTCGGCATCCAGACAGTCGACAATTTGTTTCTTTTTAGTTAGGAACCGAGTCCAGAATTTCCTGGCTGACTCTCCAGGCTGTTGGGTTATGTGACTTAAATCATCAGCATCCGGTGGTCGCACATAAGTGCCCTGGAAGTTGTCCAGGAATGTGTCTGCCAGGTTCTCCCAACTTCCGATGGAGTTTGCCGGCAAGCTATTCAGCCAATGTCGAGCCAGCCCTTTGAGTTTTAGTGGGAGATACTTGATGGCGTGTAGATCATCCCCGCGGGCCATGTGAATGTGGAGGAAGAAATCCTCTATCCATACCGTGGGGTCTGTAGTACCATCATATGATTAAATGTTCACGGGTTTAAACCCTTCTGGGAATTCATGATCCATTACTTCATCAGTGAAGCATAGGGGGTGTGCGGCGCCTCTATGCCGGGCTATATCACGACGCAGTTCATACAAGTCTTGTCTGTTGTATTCGGCCTGGCTGGATTTGCTTTTAGTATATCCGGCGTGACGGTCGTCGTCATGCGTTGGAGCGCGCCCCCGTGATCTGTAGATCGATCTTGCATGTCCTGCTTTGTTTTCCAATACGTCTCACAGGTCCTGCGTGTAGCCCCGGGCCTTGGTGTTTTTGTTTGACTAGCGACGGGGTGCGGGATGGACTTCGGGCTGATACGCCGCTTTGTCTCGGCCATGAGGTGGCTGGTCAGCCGCATCATACACTGGCAGTGTAGGCTTTAATGCTTCCACCTCGAGTTGGGGCAGCAATCTGCGCTTTGGGTAACTTTTCGTTGGGTGTTCAAGTTCGTATTCCTCAGCTGCCAGGACCTCGGTCCATCTATCCGCTAGTAGATCTTGATCAACTTGAACCTGCTCCTGCTTTTTCTTCATGCTTTTTGCTATGGCTATAAGCTGGCGCTTGAAGCGCTCCTGCTCGACGGGATCCTCAGGCACGATGAATTCTTCATCGCCGAGGCTCACCTCGTCTTCGGAGAGGGACATGTAATTCTCATCCTCTGATTCTCCGTCCGTTGCCTGTTCCTTAAGGCTAGCTTGCCCATCCTCCCGCTCGAAGCCTGGCTGGAGGGGATTGTCTTCGTCTTCGGCACTATCCACAGCGTTATTGTCTCTTGTGCCGGTATCGCTGCTTTTGATATGGCGAAGCTTAGAGCGGCACCGATCACGCCGGTGCTTAGATTGTTTCTCGAGGGGATTATCCTCTGTTGCCTTATTGCCATCGCTTTCTTTGGGGTGTCCACCATATATATATATATCATATGATGAGGTGGGTGTCTAGTGCCTTGTGGGCGGTGGTTCCTGTTCTCCTCCTGCATCGTCGTCCATACCGTCGATGTCTTTGGAGCCGAAATCAAGCATGTCGGTTAAGTCGTCGTCAGTGGCTATTAAGTGGGTGGTGGGTGGGGAACGAATTTTGTCGTCTCCTTCCCACTCAAGCCGGACATAGTTCGGCCAAGGGTCTCCTGATAAGGAGAGAGACCTCAATGAGTTTAGCACATCGCCCAAGGGCAAGTGCTAAAAGATATCCGCGGAGGTAAACTCCATGATTGGTGCCCAATCAGATTCGATAGGCACGGACGCAAGCGGTTCAGAGCCTATGGTCGGGGCCGAATACAAGGGTCCGATGACATAGGTCTCATAGGAGGTGAAGTCAGTATTCGGCTCTATCGTCGTTGAGTGTGCTGCCTCCATGGTGGGGTCCAACCACCCGTCCTCAGACAACACGATCTGCTCCGGATTAAGGGCCGGAGTAGCCGCAGGTGTGATCTCCCGAACACCGTCCGACAACAGGGCTAAGTTATGCTCGTCGTGACTATGCGGCGCACCTGACATGGGCTCGAATCCGTCGAAGATCAAGTCTCCGCGGATGTCGGCAGTATAGTTCAAGCTTCCAAACCTGACCTGACAGCTAGGGGCGTAGCTCTCGATCCACTCCAGATGGCCAAGCGAGTTAGCCCGCAATACGAAGCCGCCAAATATGAAGATCTGTCCGGGGAGAAAAATCTCACCCTAGATCGCATCGTTGCCGATGATCGAAGGAGCCATCAAGCCTTTATGGTGACAGCATAGTGGAACTCTCAATGAAAGCACCAATGTCGGTGTCAAAACCGGCGGATCTTGGGTAGGGGGTCCCGAACTGTGCGTCTAAGGCTGATGGTAACAGGAGGCGGGGGACATAATGTTTACCTAGGTTCGGGCCCTCTCGATGGAGGTAATACCCTACTTCCTGCTTGATTGATCTTGATGATATGAGTACTACAAGAGTTGATCTACCACGAGATCGTAGAGGCTAAACCCTAGAAGCTAGCCTATGATTATGATTGTTCTTGTCCTATGGACTAAACCCTCTGGTTTATATAGATACTGCAGGGGGCTAGGGTTACACAGAGTCGGTTACAAAGAAGGAGATCTACATATACGAATCGCCAAGCTTGTCTTCCATGCAAAGGAGAGTCCCACCCGGACATGGGATGAAGTCTTCAATCTTGTATCTTCATAGTCCAACAGTCCGGCCAAAGTATATAGTCCGGCTGTCTGAGGACCCCCTAATCCAGGACTCCCTCAGGGGGTTGGATGCAGAGGTGTGGATGGTGCTCCCCGGTTCCTCCAACTAGACCCCGATGGGCTTCCTCTCGGGCTGCAGCTCCGTTAGCCCTGCCGAGTCCTGCTGGCCCTGGTGACGGTGGTTGACGGGGTTGCCTACCACCGTGCTCTCCATCGAGGCGTTCCCTCACACTTCCGTCCCCGTCGGGCTACCTCTCCTGGAGCCCGAGAGGGGCGGGCTGGACTCCTTCCCAGGCGCTCCTTTTGCCCTCCTCGCCTTTGATGGCGTGCGTAGGAGGAGAGGGACAAGAAAGGGATCACGTGGCACTTATCTTTTTTCAATCTTAAATCTGTAGGCGCTTGCAAAATTTCAATTCAAATAATGTAATCTCTCGAGTCCATGTTCGTGTTCTGTAATGCTTGTACTTGTATCAACATATTATTGAAAAAGATGAACCTTGCCGGGAACCCGTGGTGCAAGTTGATTCGTCCATTTTGAATCATGCTTTTATATCGATATTTATTGCATTGTGGGATGTTATTACGCAATATGTCACAATACTTATGCCTTTTCTCTCTTATTTTACAAGGTTTGCATGAAGAGGGAGAATGCCGGCAGCTAGAATCCTGGGCTAGAAAAGGAGCAAATATTAGAGACCTATTCTGCGTAACTCCAAAAGTCTTGAAAATCCACAAAAGTCAATTTTGGAATATGTTAAAAATATTGGGCGAAGAAAGCACCAGATGGGTGCCACCAGCTGTCCACGAGGGTGGAGGGCGCACCCCCATGCCTCATGAGCCACCTGGCAGGCCTCCGATGCCCATCTTCTGGTATAAGGTGTGTTTTGCCCTGGAAAAAAAAGAAGGAAGCTTTCGGTATGAAGCACCGCCGTCTCGAGGCGGAAACAATCTAGGGCTCCGGTGGAGCTGTTCTGCCATGGAAACATCCCTCCGGGAGGGGGAAATCGTCACCATCATCATCACCGTCGATCTTCTCATCGGGAGGGGGGTCCATCTCCATCAACATCTTCACCAGCACCATCTCCTCTCAAACCCTAGTTCGTCTCTTGTATCCGATCTTTGTCTCAAAACCAAAGATTGGTACCTGTGGGTTGCTAGTAGTGTTGATTACTCCTTGTAGATGATTGATACGTCTCCAACGTATCTATAATTTTTGATTGTTCCATGCTATTATATTATCAACCTTGGATGTTTTATATGCACTTATATGCTATTTTATATGATTTTTGGGACTAACCTATTAACCTAGAGCCCAGTGCCAGTTTCTGTTTTCCCTTGTTTTTGAGTATCGTAGAAAAGGAAAACTAAACGAAGTCCAATTTACTTGAAACTTCACGGAGATCATTTTTGGACCAGAAGAAGCCCACAGAGTACCGAAGCTAGGCCAGAAGAGTCCCGAGGCCACCACGAGGGTGGGGGCGTGCCCTACCCCCTGGGCGCAACCCTACCTCGTGGCCGCCTCAGGGATCCCCCTGACTTATGCCCGACTCCAACACCTCTTATATAACCCAAAACTTCCAGAAAGAAACCTAGATCAGGAGGTCCACCGCCAAAAGCCTCCATAGCCACCGGAAACCAATCTAGACCCATTCTGGCACCCTGCCGGAGAGGGGGAATCCCTCTCCGGTGGCAATCTTCATCATCCCGGCGCTCTCCATGACGAGGAGGGAGTTGTTCACCCTCGGGGCTGAGGGTATATACCAGTAGCTATGTGTTTGATCTCTCTCTCTCATGTTCTTGAGGTGCTACTATCTTGATGTATCGCGAGCTTTGCTATTATAGTTGGATCTTATGATATTTCTCCCCCTCTACTCTCTTGTAATGGATTGAGTTTTCCCTTTGAAGTTATCTTATCGAATCAAGTCTTTAAGGATTTGAGAGCACTTGATGTATGTCTTCCATGTGCTTATCTGTGGTGACAATGGGATATCACATGATCCACTTGATGTATGTTTTGGTGATCAACTTACGAGTTCCGTGACCTCATGAACTTATGCATAGGGGTTGGCACACGTTTTCGTCTTGACTCTCCGGTAGAAACTTTGGGGCACTCTTTGAAGTTCTTTGTGTTGGTTGAATAGATGAATCTGAGATTGTGTGATGCATATCATATAATCATACCCACGGATACTTGAGGTGACATTGGAGTATCTAGGTGACATTAGGTTTTTTTTGATTTGTGTCTTAAGGTGTTATTCTAGTATGAACTCTATGATAGATTGAACGGGAAGAATAGCTTCGTGTTATTTTACTACGGACTCTTGAATAGATTGATTAGAAAGGATAACTTTGAGGTGGTTTCGTACCCTACAATAATCTTTTCATTTGTTCTCCGCTATTAGTTACTTTGGTGTTACTATTTTTTGCATGATGGGTGATAGTTATATGATCTAATTATGTTATTATTGTTGAGAGAACTTGCACTAGCAAAAGTATGAACCCTAGGCCTTGTTTCCTAGCATTACAATACCGTTTACGCTCACTTTTACCACTTGCTACCTTGCTGTTTTTTATATTTTCAGATTACAAAAACCTATATCTGTCATCCGTATTGCACTTGTGTCACTATCTCTTTGCCGAACTAGTGCACCTATACAATTTACCATTTATTGGGTGTGTTGGGGACACAAGAGACTCTTTGTTATTTGGTTGCAGGGTTGTTTGAGAGAGACCATCTTCATCCCATGCCTCCCACGGATTGATAAACCTTAGGTCATCCACTTGAGGGAAATTTGCTACTGTCCTACAAACCTCTGTACTTGGAGGCCCAACAACATCTACAAGGAGAAGGTTGTGCAGTAGACATCAAGCTCTTTTCTGGCGCCGTTGCTGGGGAGGTTAGCTCTTGAAGGTATATCTTTAGATCTTGCAATCGAATCTTTTTGTTTCTTGTTTTATCACTAGTTTAGTTTATAAAAGAAAACTACCAAAAAATGGAATCGAGGGTACCTCATATGCTTCATCTTTTTAATATCTTTCATGAAAATAAGGATTCCGATAATTGTGCCAAAGTGTTAGAAGAGGAATGCATTAAAATGTCTGGCACTAAATCTTTGATTGGTGAGCATGATTGCAATTGTTTTAGTATGAATTCCTTGAATATCCATGATTCTAATGATATGCAAAGTCACAAGCTTGGGGATGCTATGTTTGATGAAGATGCTATTTTTTGTCCACCAAGTTTTGATGAGCAAATTTATTTTGATGATAGCATGCCTCCTATTTATGATGATTATATTGATGAAAGTGGGTTTGGAAGAGTGTCAACTTTAGGAAGTAATGATCCCACTATTTTGGAGGGTGTTGATTCTTATTGTGATAATTATGAAAGTGGGTTTGGAGAGGTCATGACTTTAGTTAATGTTAATCCCACTATTTTGGAAGAGTGTCAGCTTTGCATACATGTGGATCGTGTTAAGAATATGTTTTGTGATAGCTATATTGTTGAATTTTCTTATGATCCTACATGTAATTATTATGAGGGAGGAACATATGCTTGTAGGAGTTGCAATAATATCAAGTTTCCTCTCTATGTGTTGAAAACCTTGAAGTTATCCTTGTTTTACCTTCCTATGCAAGTTGATTCTTGTTCCCATAAGTTGTTTGCTCACAAAATTCCTATGCATAGGAAGTGGGTTAGTATTAAATGTGCTAGTCATATTCTTCATGATGCTCTCTTTATATTTCAATTCTTATCTTTTATGTGAGCATCACTGAAATCATCATGCCTAGCTAGGGGCGTTAAACGATAGCGCTTGTTGGGAGGCAACCCGATTTTATTATTGTTCCTTGCTTTTTGTTCCAGTTTAGTAATAAATAATTTATCTAGCCTCTATTATGATTGAGTTTTTATGTTTTAATTAGTGTTTATGCCAAGTAGAACCTTTGGGAAGACTTGGGGAAAGTCTTTGCGATCTTGCTGTAAAAACAGAAACTTTAGTGCTCACTAGATTTGATTCCATTTTTTTACTAGAGAGTGCGATTAGGTTGATTATTTTTGAAGATGATTAATAGACAAATTCCTCCCGTCCAGAAATTTATTTTCGAATTTTTGGGGTTCCAGAAGTATACGTTTGATCAAGATTACGACAGACTGTTCTGTTTTTGACAGATTCTGTTTTCTATGTGTTGTTTGCTTATTTTGATGAATCTATGAGTAGTATCGGAGGGTATGAACCATAAATGAGTTGTAATACAGTAGATATTACACCAATATGAATTTAGAATGAGTTCACAACAGTACCTAAGTGGTCATTTATTTTCTTATACTAGCGGAGCTTACGAGTTTTCTGTTATGTTTTGTGTTGTGAAGTTTTCAAGTTTTGGGTAAAGATTCGATGGACTACGGAATAAGGAGTGGCAAGAGCCTAAGCTTGGGGATGCCCAAGGCACCCCAAGGTAATATTCAAGGATAACCAAGAGCCTAAGCTTGGGGATTCCCCGGAAGGCATCCCCTCTTTCGTCTTCATTCATCGGTAACTTTACTTGGAGCTATATTTTTATTCACCACATGATATGTGTTTTTCTTGGAGCATCATTTTATTTTATTTTATTTTTCTTGCTGTTTGAATAAAATACCAAGATCTGAAATTATTAAATGTTATAGAGTCTTCACATATTTGCATAATTATTCGACTACTCATTGATCTTCACTTATATCTTTCGGAGTAGTTTGTCATTTGCTCTAGTGCTTCACTTATATCCTTTTAGAGCACGGTGGTGGTTTTATTTTATAAAAATAGATGAACTCTCATGCTTCACTTATATCATTTTGAGAGTCCTAAACAGCATGGTAATTTGCTTTGGTCATGAATTTAGTCCTAATATGATGGGCATCCAAGATGGGTATAATAAAAACTTTCATATAAAGTGCATTGAATACTATGAGAAGTTTGATACTTGATGATTGTTTTGAGATATGAAGGTGGTGATATTAGAGTCATGCTAGTTGAGTAGTTGTGAATTTGAGAGATACTTGTGTTAAAGTTTGTGATTCCCGTAGCATGCACGTATGGTGAACCGTTATGTGATGAAGTCGGAGCATGATTTATTTTTTTATTGTCTTCCTTATGAGTGGCGGTCAGGGACGAGCGATGGTATTTTCCTACCAATCTATCCCCCTAGGAGCATGCGCATAGTACTCTTCTTTGATAACTAATAGATTTTTGCAATAAGTATGTGAGTTCTTTATGACTAATGTTGAGTCCATGGATTATACGCACTCTCACCCTTCCACCATTGCTAGCTTCTCTAATACCGCGCACCTTTCGCCGGTATCATACACCCACCATTTACCTTCCTCAAAACATCCACCATACCTACCTATTATGGCATTTCCATAGCCATTCTGAGATATATTTCCATGCAACTTTCCACCGTTCTGTTTATTATGACATGGTCCATCATTGTCATATTGCTTTGCATGATCATGTAGTTGACATCGTATTTGTGGCAAAGCCATCGTTCATAATTCTTTCATACATGTCACTCATGAGTCATTGCACATCCCGGTAGACCGCCGGAGGCATTCACATAGAGTCATATTTTGTTCTAAGTATCGAGTTGTAATTCTAGAGTTGTAAGTAAATAAAAGTGTGATGGTCATCATTATTAGAGCATTGTCCCATGTGAGGAAAGGATGATGGAGACTATGATTCCCCCACAAGTCAGGATGAGTCTCTGGACGAAAAAGGAAAACATGAAAAAAAAGAGGCCATAAAAAAGAGAACGCCCAAAAAAATGAGAGAAAAAGAGAGAAGGGGCAATGCTACTATCCTTTTACCACACTTGCGCTTCAAAGTAGCACCACGATCTTCATGGTAGAGAGTCTCCTATGTTGTCACTTTCATATACTAGTGGGAATTTTACATTATAGAACTTGTCTTGTATACTCCAATGATGGGCTTCATCAAAATGCCCTAGGTCTTCGTGAGCAAGCGAGTTGGATGCACACCCACTTAGTTTTCTTTTGTTGAGCTTTCATACACTTATAGCTCTAGTGCATCTGTTGCATGGCAATCCCTGCTCACTCACATTGATATCTATTAATGGGCATATCCATAGCCCATTGATACGCCTACTTTATGTGAGACTATCTTCTCCTTTTTTGTCTTCTCCACAACCACCATTCTATTCCACATATAGTGCTATGTCCATGGCTCACGCTCATATATTGCGTGAAGATTGAAAAAGTTTGAGAACATCAAAAGTATGAAACAATTGCTTGGCTTGTCATCGGGGTTGTGCATGATTAAATACTTTGTGTGATGAAGATAGAGCATTGCCAGACTATATGATTTTGTAGGGATAACTTTCTTTGGCCATGTTATTTTCAGAAGACATGATTACTTTGTTAGTATGCTTGAAGTATTATTACTTTTATGTCAATATTAAACTTTTGTCTTGAATCTTATGGATCTTAATATTCTTGCCACAATAAAGAAGATTATATAGATAAATATGTTAGGTAGCATTCCACAACAAAAATTCTGTTTTTATCACTTACCTACTCGAGGACGAGCAGGAATTAAGCTTGGGCATGCTTGATACGTCTCCAACGTATCTATAATTTTTGATTGTTCCATGCTATTATATTATCAACCTTGGATGTTTTATATGCATTTATATGCTATTTTATATGATTTTTGGGACTAACCTATTGTAACACCCCAAGACCGGAGATTCAGATGCCATCCATGGATTCTGGGTTTCGTCAGGTGTTTTATTTGCTTGCTGCTCTCCCCTTTGCATCATGTGTTGCATCATGTCATATGCAACCCGTCTTAAAACCCACTAAATAATTTGTGTGGATCTTTGATCCATTTAAATCGAGGGAAGGGTGACTTCTCTTTATAACATTATCCTCCTAATATTTATGGAGCTATTATAAATATTTCCATTCTTTTGGAATCGCCCATAACACACTTGCAAATAATCACATGCCTTTTCTCGCTTCAAGTTTGGTCCCCAAACTTTGTCCATAATTTCTTTCATCGCTTTCCCGGGGCTCCTCCAAAAATCCGAACATTTTTGGACCTTCCTGACCCTCACCTCCTATTCAAACCATTTGATTTTAAATCAAATGAGTTTGAATTTAAAACTTTCAAAAATGCCCACTCCATTTTTCTTGGAACATGCGCATTTTTGCGAGTCCGGGAATATTATTCGCATGCCCAAATTCTTCCTCTAACCTTCTTTTATCTCTTTTCCTTTCTCTTTATTTCTCTATATTTTTTAAAGAAAAGGAAATAGGAGAGAGAGGAGAGAGACCAGCAGGCCGGCCTCTAGGGCCATCCCTAGGCCCAACCAGCCACCGGCCGGCCCTTTCTTCCAGCGCAGCCTCTAAGGCCCAGCCTCTCCCCTCGCTAACCCTAGCCCCATGCCATCTCGCTCCCTTCCCCCGGTCCCTCTCGCGCCGCCAGGGACAGAGCGCCCGCTCTCGATCCCTCCTCTTTCCCTCGTCTCCTCCCTCAGGCCGTCACCACGCACAGAAGACGGAGCCCGATCCCCATGGCCACGCACCCCCACGCCCGGTCCCTCTGTCCGCTACCACCGCCGCCTTGAAGCCTCTGCTTCTCCTTGCTGGCAAGACTCCTGCGCCTCCTCCATGGCCCTCCTCCTCCGACCTCCTCGTCGTCCTGCCATGGACGCCGAGCTCGAAGCTCCGGCCGACCCTGCCTCCATGACCTTTGCCGAGCAGTCCCTCTCCTGGAGCCGCTCGCTGCTGTTGCTTTCCATCGAGGCGCCAAGTTCCGTCGATCTGCAGTCATCTCCCTCGCGCCTTTCCTCCTCGCCGGCGTTCTGCTCGAGGACCAGCCCCGCGCACCCCTGTGCTCGCGGGCAGGGGACCCCAAGAGCGCCGCGCCGTCTCCCTGCCTCATCTACGGTGCCGGCGTCAACAACAGAAGTGGACCGGAGCCCCTACCTTGCTCCACCACGTCGCCGACCTCTTGCCGTGGCCTCCTCCTCGCTTCAAGTCCTTGCTGTCAAGCATCATGTCGCCGCCCTGCTACGTTCGTCACCGGAGATCGCCAGATCCGGTCGCGTTGGGTCGGATCCTCCCGTCCCTGCCTTGCTGCTGCCCACCAGAGGCCTTCCGTCTCGCGTGTGTTTTGGATCAGCAAGGATGAGACACCAAGAACCCAAGAACCCTACCCGGACCGGCAAGCACCTTCTTCGAGGATTTTGCCAAGTACCGTGACATGAATGACCCTCGAATGGGTCAAGTACCACTACCGTCAAGTACCTCTTCGCAAGACCAAGTTCCTCTACGATGCATGTACGACTACACGACGAACCGCCAAGACCCAAGTACCACGACGACCTTCGACTTGTACCCCTACATCGCACCGAAACGCCGAGTTCCTCGCCGAGACCCCGAACATTTACGGAACCTTGTGTGACTATGGATGTGAACGACCACCGTTGAACCCAAGTTACTCGGATTCGTCAAGTCCCTCTACGAAAACGTTGTACGACTACTTCCGTGGCCGAAGGCCCGTGTACAACAACCGTCGCCGTGGACGACTACTTCCTCTACTTCCTCTACTTCCTCTACGAACCCGAACCGCTCCGAGAATGCACCTGGAAGGTATAACCGCCGAGACGATGACCCGTGGACGAAAGCATGTGTGTATGAGATGCATGTTTAGTTGTTGTTTTCGCCCGTGTACGTTAGTCTTTCCTCCTCGGTTGCCATGCCGTCGACCCATGGGAAAACCGGTATCCGGGATCACCCCACCATCCTCGCATGATCCGTTCATCCACATTTTCTCTTGCACCGACATCTCAATGAGTTGTCGTGACACCCCTTTTGTTTCCGCCATGGCGACCAAATGCTTCTTAATATGCTCTTGTCAACTTTTCTTAAAATTGCATAAAACTTGAGCATGTCATCGCATCATGTTAACAACATTAAGATGGCTTAAATTGTTGTTGCATCAAATTACTAATGCATACGGGGATTTACGGATTTGTTGTTTGCTATATCCGGCCCCATTTAAATTGTTTAGATAGATAATCCCTTTATGTTTCACCTCTTGACATGCTTAACAACATTTAATATTGTTGGGTACATAACCGAGAGAGAACTAAATAAGTCATGTGGTGTTTTCTTCAATATACAACTCCGTTGCATATTGTGCTCCACTTAACTTGTAGTGTTGTTTGTTGCACTTTGCCATGCCATGCATATTTTAACCGGACATGCATCATACCTGTTTGCGCATCATGCCATGTTATGTGTTGGTTGTTTACTATGTTGTGTGCTTCTTTCCGGTGTTGCTTTTCGGGTTGGTTCCGATAACGTCGCGTTTGTGAGGACCCGTTCATCTATGTCCGTTTGTCTTCTTCATGGACTCGCTCTTCTTCCTTGCGGGATCTCAGGCAAGATGACCATACCCTCGAAATCACTTCTATCTTTGCTTGCTAGTTGCTCGCTCTTTTGCTCTGCCTATGCCGCGATACCTACCACTTGCTTATCATGCCTCCCACATTGTTGAACCAAGCCTCTAACCCACCTTGTCCTAGCAAACCGTTGTTTGGCTATGTTACCGCTTTGCTCAGCCCCTCTTATAGCATTGTTAGTTGCAGGTGAAGATTGAAGTTTGTTCCCTGTTGGAACATGGAGATGTTGTTCCTTGTTGGAACATGTTTACTTGTTGGGATATCACTATATGTCTTATTTAATTAATGCATCTATATACTTGGTAAAGGGTGGAAGGCTCGGCCTTATGCCTGGTGTTTTGTTCCACTCTTGCCGCCCTAGTTTCCGTCATATCGGTGTTATGTTCCCGGATTTTGCGTTCCTTACGCGGTTGGGTAATTATGGGAACCCCTTGACAGTTCGCCTTAAGTAAAGCTCTTCCAGCAATGCCCAACATTGGTTTTACCATTCGCCACCTAGCCTTTTCTTTTCCCATGGGAGTCGCTCTCCTGAGGATCATCATTATTTTACCCCCCCCCTGGGCCAGGGCTCCTCTGAGTGTTGGTCCAACTGAGCGATGTCCGAGGCTACCAGGGGAAACTCTGGGCTGGCTTACCCGACGTCTTGCTCATCCGGTGTGCCCTGAGAACGAGATATGTGCAGCTCCTATCGGGATTTGTCGGCACATCTGGGTGGTGTTGCTGGTTTAGTTTTACCCTGTCGAAATGTCTTATAGAACCAGGATACCGGGTCTGATCGGAATGTCTCGGGAGGAGGTCTATTCCTTCGTTGACCGTGAGATCTTGTGATGGGCTAAGTTGGGACACCCCTGCAGGGATTTGAACTTTCGAAAGCCGTGCTCGCGGTTATGGGCAGATGGGAATTTGTTAACGTCCTGTTGTAAAAAAACTGAAGTTGACCTTAATTAAAATGAATTAACTGTGTGTGTAACCGTGATGGTCTCTTTCCGGCGGAGTCCGGGAAGTGAACACGGCTGTTGGAGTTATACTTGACGTCGATTGTTTTAGGATCACTTCTTGATCATACTTTTATCGACTGTGCTTTGCTTTCTCTTCTCGCTCTCATTTGCGTATGTTAGCCACCATATATGCTAGTCGCTTGCTGCAGCTCCACCTCATACCTTTACCTTACCCATAAGCTTAAATAGTCTTGATCGCGAGGGTGCGAGATTGCTGAGTCCCCGTGACTCACAGATACTTGCAAAACCAGCTTGCAGGTGCCGATGAGTCCGTGCAGATGACGCAACCAAGCTCAGGAGGAGCTCGATGGAGATCTTGTCCTTTGTGTTGTTCCGTTCTAGTAGATCAGTAGTGGAGCCCAGTTGGGGTCGATCAGGGACCTTTGTCGCACTTGGGGTTCTTCTTTTATTTTGGTTCCATAGTCGGACCTTGATTGTATTTGGATGATGTAATGCTTTATTCATGTAATTGTGTGAAGTGGCGATTGTAAGGCAACTATGTATCTCTTTCCCTTATGTATTACATGGGTTGTGTGAAGATTACCTCACTTGCGACATTGCTTTCAATGCGGTTATGCCTCTAAGTCGTGCTTCGACACGTGGGAGATATAGCCGCATCGAGGGCGTGACAAGTTGGTAATCAGAGCCTTCCCCGACCTTAGGAGCCCCATTGCTTGATCGTTTTTAGCGGCCGAGTTGTGTCTAGAAAAATGTTTTGAGTCATTTAGGAATTATATATCGGAGAGTTTAGTAATGCTTTTTACTTCACAGTCTCCTCATCGCTCTGGTAAGGCATCCTGACGTAGAGTTTTGACTCTTCTCTTCTCAAATTTCACTAAAAAATATTTTTAGGATCACGCGGGTATCTTGGAATCGTTCCGATGGTTTTGTGACGAGAACATTGTCTTGGTGCCTCCTGTCAGGGGTTTTGTGGAAGTGTCCCGGGGAGTTGAGCTCCGAGGTGTTGTCGTCATAATTTTATCGTTGCAGTTCTGGAATACCTGAGTTTAGTACGCCGACATCGAAAATCTCTTTTATGCAGTTCGTTGGTGAGATAACCTCGACGCCACCCAGTACTAGGGCGGGAGTTCGGGAGTATTGCCATAACTTGTATAACGGATGCTTTTCGAAGGTTGAGGTAGATGATTTCCGAAGGTTTCTTGGTTATGTGTTGAAGGATGGATACAGCTGGATGTAGGATTTGCTAGTTTTGGGTGAGATATTATGCTTCCCCTGTATCCCCAACACCTGATTGCATAACCGGAAAGGTTCGGGAGTTCCATAAGTGGGAATTCAAGTAGCTCTTAGGATATCTTTCCAACAGATGTATGATATGAAATTGGGGTTCGACGTCTAGTGGTCCACCTATTCACGGTCGGTTTTACAGTGGTCTCGTTGTGTCTTAAAGAGTCCTTGGCTATGCCGACTCGGGGACGCTTCGTATGTCATGTGCACTGCCTTGTACATGATGGTGCTGTACGATCGAGCCCGTGTAGGCCCCACCACGAAAACTTTGGATGAAATCTCTATCATATATTTGTTCTGGCTTATTCTGCAAGCCAATCCTTTGTTTTTGTTTTGAGTTGTGGTATTCGAGTTGCTTCAATGTCAAATGTTGATTCCATAACTTTCCTAAATGGTGTTCTCATACTCCTATGTGAATACTAATCCTTCTCGCTCATCGAGTTTGTCGTTTCAATTTCTTTTCACCGGTGTGTTTCTCTTCAAGTGGATCCGATCATTTCAACATCTGCAAGATCAAGTATCAGTTTCTTCTGAACGGTGTTTGTTTCATCCGTCCCCAAGTTGCCTTTGTTTTCCCGCCCACCCACCCTTTTTCTTCGAGGACTCGCATTTCTTAATCAACTATCCATTTTACTGATGTGAAGTCTCTCCATTCTTTTCAATCAATATCCTTATCCGGTGATTCTCATGAAGATTCTAACGGAGATTCAAGTTCGTCACTCTTCACTCATTTTCTTCTCCGGTGGAACCAATTCAAGCTTTCGATGTTGATCATATTCTTTTCCGTATTTTAAATGTCTTCTCTTGCCGGCGTACCTCTTAATCATTCACTTCTCGCTATTCATTTGTTCAGGAGTGCTGAAGATATCTCAGAAGATTCGTGTTTTCCACTCTGCATTCATTCAATATCTTTCGAGGTTGTTATCTCATTCAAGCCATTTAATTCAACCGGTGTTTTCTCTCTTAAATCGTTCAACGGTGTTTCTTTTCAGTGGGCCCTAACCCACAGGTCTTTTCCCAGGATCTTAAATGACTCTTCTTATTTTCCCGGAGCTATCCTCAAATCTTGTTTTCGAAGTTTGACGTAAGAATGATTTATCATCAGTCAATTGCCTTTCTCCAAGTTCTTTCAAATTCTTTTCATCGTTGGCTCAACTTTTCCATTCTTCATTCAGGTGTGCCTCAATAATTCTTGGTGGTGCTTCTTGTTGCCATTCTCATCATTTGAAGACCGAAGAAGAGTTTTCCTCCATATCTTGCCCCATTCTCGGCCATCCTCTCATAATTGTTTGATTGTGAGAATTCTTTTCACCTATCCGGAGCAATTCAAGAGTCTTCTCGGTTTGATTATCCGGTGTCCATCAATTCAGGTTTATTCATTCTCAGTTGTCAGTTATCATTCTTCAATACCGGTGCATCACTTAAGTATTCTCTTATCACCTTGTGATTTATTTGTTCTTATGTATCTAGATTGTCTCTAGTATCTTTGTTCATTTCACTATTCTTCCCGATGTTTCTTTATCTTCTCTTAATTCATTTTCAATTCTTACAGTGGTTTGTTCAAGATTCCTCTTCTTACATTATCATACTTCCGTTCTTTCAAATCCTACCGGTGGTTCATTGAAGGCCTCTTCAAGTTTGCGCATTATCTATCTTAATCCTCTCTATGAGAATAAGTAGTATGCCAATTCCTTTGGTTGTCATCAATTTGTATTGGTGGAGGATACGCATAACATAATTCTTATTCTTGCTTCACCTAAATGATGGATTCGTTCCTCCGGAGTTTGTTCACAATAACTAATTCTCATTGTCAATTGCTCATCTTATCTTTTCCCGGAGTTCCAACCTTCTTTCAATTATACTATCACGGAGATCTCTATCTAAATCATTGCGAGGCTTCAATCTTATTCTTTTCATCAGTCAATTATTTTGGATCATTCTTTGATTACCAGAGTTCTTCATGGAGGTTCTACATGATGGTTCATCAAGGATTTAATCCCTTCTCAAAGTGGTCATTGAGATTCTTTTCAGAGGAACTCAAGCATTCTTTATCTGGCATTTTGAAATGCAATTCTTTCAACCGTATCGTTTGAGGCGGTATTATGTCATTCTTGATAATTTGAGTTCATGTTTTCATGATTCACATGTTGTCATGAATGAGATATTTTAAATCCATCAATCTCGTCATTGAAGTTACCTTGGGTTATATTTCACCTAAAACCTTCCCTAAGGATTGTTGCTATTTACGGTGCTTACCAATGACCCAAGTTCTTCATTTATCCTCCCGGTGAAATAGGTTTTCTCGTCTCCTCGTTCATATCAATCCTATTCTTTTCCCGTGAGTGGCAGGTGGTCACCTCATGATTTGAGATGTATCCCATAAGACCATATAAAGCTTATTCTTTTCGTTGTTGGTTTTCCAACAACTCCATTCTACCATTTGTTGTAAGCATGCTCCCTCAAGATCTTGTTTCTCGTCGTTCATTCCATTCCATTATTTTTTCTGTTCCGGAGGCATTGTGATGTTGATCTTCTCAACCCATCATCTCGTTTGTCAAAGATCATGTTTTTTTCATGATTGTCCATTTAACCTGAGGGTCGTGCCCTCTTTTCAAGTTCTGTCACCTTACCAAGTTCTTATTCAATTCCTTTTCTTTTCAATCGGAGTGCTGCCCGAAGTTGTTCTTCCTTGTTCCTCTTTTCTAACGGAGTGTTCTCAGCTTCGTCATCTCCGTTGTATTCTGTTCTGGATATGGCTTAACCTTTTTTCAGGGTTCTTTGGTTTCACTCGTTTGGCAAAGGAGCAACTTAGTTTTACCTCTTATCTTTCTCTTCCGTTGTTCCTCCGGTGCCATTCTAGATCTCGGGACGAGATCCTCTCGTAGTGGTGGAGTGTTGTAACGCCCCAAGACCGGAGATTCAGATGCCATCCATGGATTCTGGGTTTCGTCAGGTGTTTTGTTTGCTTGCTGCTTTCCCCTTTGCATCATGTGCCTTGCATCATGTCATCATGTCATATGCAACCCGTCTTAAAACCCACTAAATAATTTGTGTGGATCTTCGATCCATTTAAATCGAGGGAAGGGTGACTTCTCTTTATAACATTATCCTCCTAATATTTATGGAGCTATTATAAATATTTCCATTCTTTTGGAATCACCCATAACACACTTGCAAATAATCACATGCCTTTTCTCGCTTCAAGTTTGGTCCCCAAACTTTGTCCATAATTTCTTTCATCGCTTTCCCGGGGCTCCTCCAAAAATCCGAACATTTTTGGACCTTCCTAACCCTCACTTCCTATTCAAACCATCTGATTTTAAATCAAATGAGTTTGAATTTAAAACTTTCAAAAATGCCCACTCCATTTTTCTTGGAACATGCGCATTTTTGC
Source organism: Triticum aestivum (assembly GCF_018294505.1). Classification (NCBI taxonomy): domain Eukaryota; kingdom Viridiplantae; phylum Streptophyta; class Magnoliopsida; order Poales; family Poaceae; genus Triticum; species Triticum aestivum. The sequence continues at coordinate 435,836,059 of NC_057809.1, forward strand.
GAGTCCGGGAATATTATTCGCATGCCCAAATTCTTCCTCTAACCTTCTTTTATCTCTTTTCCTTTCTCTTTATTTCTCTATTTTTTTAAAGAAAAGGAAATAGGAGAGAGAGGAGAGAGACTAGCAGGCCGGCCTCTAGGGCCATCCCTAGGCCCAACCAGCCGCCGACTGGCCCTTTCTTCCAGCGCAGTCTCTAAGGCCCAGCCTCTCCCCTCGCTAACCCTAGCCCTATGCCATCTCGCTCCCTTCCCCCGGTCCCTCTCGCGCCGCCAGGGACAGAGCGCCCGCTCTCGATCCCTCCTCTTTCCCTCGTCTCCTCCCTCAGGCCGTCACCACGCATAGAAGACGGAGCCCGATCCCCATGGTCACGCACCCCCATGCCCGGTCCCTCTGTTCGCTACCACCGCCGCCTTGAAGCCTCTGCTTCTCCTCGCTGGCAAGACTCCTGCGCCTCCTCCATGGCCCTCCTCCTCCGGCCTCCTCGTCGTCCTGCCATGGACGCCGAGCTCGAAGCTCCGGCCGACCCTGCCTCCATGACCTTTGCCGAGCAGTCCCTCTCCTGGAGCCGCTCGCTGCTGTTGCTTTCCATCGAGGCGCCAAGTTCCGTCGATCTGCAGTCATCTCCCTCGCGCCTTTCCTCCTCGCCAGCGTTCTGCTCGAGGACCAGCCCCGCGCACCCCTGTGCTCGCGGGCAGGGGACCCCAAGAGCGCCGCTCCATCTCCCTGCCTCATCTACGGTGCCGGCGTCAACAACAGAAGTGGACCGGAGCCCCTACCTTGCTCCACCACGTCGCCGACCTCTTGCCGTGGCCTCCTCCTCGCTTCAAGTCCTTGCTGTCAAGCATCATGTCGCCGCCCTGCTACGTTCGTCACCGGAGATCGCCAGATCCGGTCGCGTTGGGTCGGATCCTCCCGTCCCTGCCTTGCTGCTGCCCACCAGAGGCCTTCCGTCTCGCGTGTGTTTTGGATCAGCAAGGATGAGACACCAAGAACCCAAGAACCCTACCCGGACCGGCAAGCACCTTCTCCGAGGATTTTGCCAAGTACCGTGACATGAACGACCCTCGAACGCGTCAAGTACCACTACCGTCAAGTACCTCTTCGCAAGACCAAGTTCCTCTACGATGCATGTACGACTACACGACGAACCGCCAAGACCCAAGTACCACGACGACCTTCGACTTGTACCCCTACATCGCACCGAAACGCCGAGTTCCTCGCCGAGACCCCGAACATTTACGGAACCTTGTGTGACTATGGATGTGAACGACCACCGTTGAACCCAAGTTACTCGGATTCGTCAAGTCCCTCTACGAAAACGTTGTATGACTACTTCCGTGGCCGAAGCCTCGTGTACAACGACCGTCGCCGTGGACGACTACTTCCTCTACGAACCCGAACCGCTCCGAGAATGCACCTGGAAGGTATAACCGCCGAGACATGACCCGTGGACGAAAGCATGTGTGTATGAGATGCATGTTTAGTTGTTGTTTTTGCTCGTGTACGTTAGTCGTTCCTCCTCGGTTGCCATGCCATCGACCCATGGGAAAACCGGTATCCGGTATCACCCCACCATCCTCGCATGATCCGTTCATCCACATTTTCTCTTGCACCGACATCTCAATGAGTTGTCGTGACACCCCTTTTGTTCCGCCATGGCGACCAAATGCTTCTTAATATGCTCTTGTCAACTTTTCTTAAAATTGCATAAAACTTGAGCATGTCATCCGCATCATGTTAACAACATTAAGATGGCTTAAATTGTTGTTGCATCAAATTACTAATGCATATGGGGATTTACCGGATTTGTTGTTTGCTATATCCGGCCCCATTTAAATTGTTTAGATAGATAATACCTTTATGTTTCACCTCTTGACATGCTTAACAACATTTAAAATTGTTGGGTACATAACCGAGAGAGAACTAAATAAGTCATGTGGTGTTTTCTTCAATATACAACTCCGTTGCATATTGTGCTCCACTTAACTTGTAGTGTTGTTTGTTGCACTTTGCCATGCCATGCATATTTTAACCGGACATGCATCATACCTGTTTGCGCATCATGCCATGTTATGTGTTGGTTGTTTACTATGTTGTGTGCTTCTTTCCGGTGTTGCTTCTTCGGGTTGGTTCCGATAACGTCGCGTTTGTGAGGACCCGTTCGTCTACGTCCGTTTGTCTTCTTCATGGACTCGCTCTTCTTCCTTGCGGGATCTCAGGCAAGATGACCATACCCTCGAAATCACTTCTATCTTTGCTTGCTAGTTGCTCGCTCTTTTGCTCTGCCTATGCCGCGATACCTACCACTTGCTTATCATGCCTCCCACATTGTTGAACCAAGCCTCTAACCCACCTTGTCCTAGCAAACCGTTGTTTGGCTATGTTACCGCTTTGCTCAGCCCCTCTTATAGCGTTGTTAGTTGCAGGTGAAGATTGAAGTTTGTTCCCTGTTGGAACATGGAGATGTTGTTCCTTGTTGGAACATGTTTACTTGTTGGGATATCACTGTATGTCTTATTTAATTAATGCATCTATATACTTGGTAAAGGGTGGAAGGCTCGGCCTTATGCCTGGTGTTTTGTTCCACTCTTGCCGCCCTAGTTTCCGTCATATCGGTGTTATGTTCCCGGATTTTGCGTTCCTTACGCGGTTGGGTAATTATGGGAACCCCTTGACAGTTTGCCTTAAGTAAAGCTCTTCCAGCAATGCCCAACATTGGTTTTACCATCCGCCACCTAGCCTTTTCTTTTCCCTTGGGAGTCGCGCTCCTAAGGGTCATCATTATTTTACCCCCCGGGCCAGTGCTCCTCTGAGTGTTGGTCCAACTAAGCGATGTCCGAGGCTACCAGGGGCAACTCTGGGCTGGCTTACCCGATGTCTTGCTCATTCGGTGTGCCCTGAGAACGAGATATGTGCAGCTCCTATCGGGATTTGTCGGCACATCTGGGTGGTGTTGCTGGTTTAGTTTTACCCTGTCGAAATGTCTTGTAGAACCGGGATATCGAGTCTGATCGGAATGTCTCGGGAGGAGGTCTATTCCTTCATTAACCGTGAGAGCTTGTGATGGGCTAAGTTGGGACAACCCTGCAGGGATTTGAACTTTCGAAAGCCGTGCTCGCGGTTATGGGCAGATGGGAATTTGTTAACGTCCGGTTGTAGAAAACCTGAAGTTTACCTTAATTAAAATGAATCAACCGCGTGTGTAACCGTGATGGTCTCTTTTCGGCGGAGTCCGGGAAGTGAACACGGTTGTTGGAGTTATACTTGACGTAGGTTGTTTTAGGATCACTTCTTGATCATACTTTTATCGACCGTGCTTTGCTTTCTCTTCTCGCTCTCATTTGCATATGTTAGCCACCATATATGCTAGTCGCTTGCTGCAGCTCCACCTCATACCTTTACCTTACCCATAAGCTTAAATAGTCTTGATCGCGAGGGTGCAAGATTGCTGAGTCCCCGTGACTCATAGATACTTCCAAAACCAGCTTGCAGGTGCCGATGAGTCCGTGCAGATGACGCAACCAATCTCAGGAGGAGCTCGATGGAGATCTTGTCCTTTGTGTTGTTCCGTTCTAGTAGATCAGTAGTGGAGCCCAGTTGGGGTCGATCGGGGACCTTTGTCGCACTTGGGGTTCTTCTTTTATTTTGGTTCTGTAGTCGGACCTTGATTGTATTTGGATGATGTAATGCTTTATTCATGTAATTGTGTGAAGTGGCGATTGTAAGCCAACTATGTATCTCTTTCCCTTATGTATTACATGGGTTGTTTGAAGATTACCTCACTTGCGACATTGCTTTCAATGCGGTTATGCCTCTAAGTCATGCTTCGACACGTGGGAGATATAGCCGCATCGAGGGCGTGACACCTATTAACCTAGAGCCCAGTGCCAGTTTCTGTTTTTTCCTTGTTTTTGAGTATCGCATAAAAGGAAAATCAAATGGAGATCATTTTTGGACCAGAAGAAGCCCACGGAGTACCGGAGCTGGGCCAGAAGAGTCCCGACGCCACCACAAGGGTGGGGGCGTGCCCCCCTACCTCGTGGCCGCCTCGGGGATCCCCCTGACTTATTCCTGACTCCAACACCTCTTATATAACCCAAAACTTCCAAAAAGAAACCTAGGTCGGGAGTTCCGCCGCCAGAAGCCTCCGTAGCCACCAAAAACCAATCTAGACCCGTTTCGGCACCCTGCCGGAGGGGGGAATCCCTCTCCGATGGCCATCTTCATCATCCCGGTGCTCTCCATGATGAGGATGGAGTAGTTCACCCTCGGGGCTGAGGGTATGTACCAGTAGCTATGTGTGTGATCTCTCTCTCTCTCTCGTGCTCTTGAGGTGGTACGATCTTGATGTATCGCGAGCTTTGCTATTATAGTTGGATCTTATGATGTTTCTCCACCTCTACTCTCTTGTAATGGATTGAGTTTCCCCTTTGAAGTTATCTTATCGAATCGAGTCTTTAAGGATTTGAGAGCACTTGATGTATGTCTTCCATGTGCTTATCTGTGGTGACAATGGGTATCACATGATCCACTTGATGTATGTTTTGGTGATCAACTTACGAGTTCCGTGACCTCGTGAACTTATGCATAGGGGTTGGCACACGTTTTCGTCTTGACTCTCCGGTAGAAACTTTGGGGCACTCTTTAAAGTTCTTTGTATTGGTTGAATAGATGAATCTGAGATTGTGTGATGCATATCGTATAATCATACCCATGGATACTTGAGGTGACATTGGAGTATCTAGGTGACATTAGGGTTTTGTTTGATTTGTGTCTTAAGGTGTTATTCTAGTATGAACTCTATGATAGATTGAACGGGAAGAATAGCTTCGTGTTATTTTACTACGGACTCTTGAATAGATTGATCAGAAAGGATAACTTTGAGGTGGTTTCGTACCCTACAATAATCTCTTCATTTTTTCTCTGCTATTAGTTACTTTGGAGTGACTCTTTTTTGCATGATGAGGGATAGTTATATGATCTAATTATATTATTATTGTTGAGAGAACTTGCACTAGTGAAAGTCTGAACCGTAGGCCTTGTTTCCTAGCATTGCAATACCGTTTACGCTCACTTTTACCACTTGCTACCTTGCTATTTTTTATATTTTCAGACTACAAAAACCTATATCCGTCATCCATATTGCACTTGTATCATTATCTCTTCGCCGAACTAGTGCACCTATACAATTGACCATTTATTGGGTGTGTTGGGGACACAAGAGACTCTTTGTTATTTGGTTGCAGGGTTGTTTGAGAGAGACCATCTTCATCCTACGCCTCCCACAGATTGATAAACCTTAGGTCATCCACTTGAGGGAAATTTGCTACTGTCCTACAAACCTCTGCACTTGGAGGCCCAACAACGCCTACAAGAAGAAGGTTGTGTAGTAGACATCATTAATGCTAGTTGGTTTATTCGGTGGAAGATTATATGTTCAGATCCTTTATGCATATTAATACCGCTCTGATTATGAATGTGAATATGATTTGTGAGTATTTACGTTTGTTCCTGAGGACATGGGAGAAGTCTTGCTATAGGTACTCATGTGAATTTGGTATTCGTTCGATATTTTGATGAAATGTATGTTGTCTTTCCTCTAGTGGTGTTATGTGAACGTCGACTACATGACACTTCACCATTGTTTGGGCCTAGGGGAAGGCATTGGGAAGTAATAAGTAGATGATGTGTTGCTATAGTGACAGAAGCTTAAACCCTAGTTTATGCGTTGCTTCGTAAGGGGCTGATTTGGATCCATATGTTTCATGCAATGGTTAGGTTTACCTTAATTCTTCCTTCATAGTTGCGGATGCTTGCGAGAGTGGTTAATCATAAGTGGGATGGTTGTCCAAGGAAGGGCAGTACCCAAGCACCGTTCCACCCACATATCGAATTATCAAAGGAACAAACGCGAATCATATGAGCATGATGAAAACTAGCTTGACGATAATTCCCATGTGTCCTCGTGAGCACTTTCCTTTATATAAGAGTTTGTCCAGGCTTGTCCTTGGCTACAAAAAGGATTGGGCCACCTTGCTGCACCTTGTTTACTTTGGTTACTTGTTACTCGTTATAAATTACCTTATCACAAAACTATTTGTTACCGATAATTTCGGTGCCTAGAGAGAATACCTTATTGAAAACTGCTTGTCATTTCCTTCTGCTCCTCGTTGGGTTCGACTCTCTTACTTATCAAAAGGACTACAATAGACCCCCCCTATACTTGTGGTTCATCAAGACTCTTTTCTAGCGATGTTACCGGGGAGTGAAGCGCCTTTGGTAGGTGGAATTTGGTAAGGAAAAATTTATATAGTGTGCTGAAATTTACTGTCACTTGTTAGTATGGAAAATAATCCTTTGAGGGGCTTGTTCGGGGCGTCATCACCCCGACCAGTACAACAAACAGTTTCTCCTCAACCTACTGAACCTACTGAAAATGTTTACTTTGAAATTCCTTCGGGTATGATAGAGAAACTGCTAGCTAACCCTTTTACAGGAGATGAAACATTACATCTCGATATGCACCTAATCTATGCCTATGAAGTTTGTGGATTATTTAAGCTTGGAGGTATGCCCGAGGATATTATCAAGAAGAAGGTATTCCCTTTATATTTGAAGGGAAAGGCATTGACATGGTTTAGTCTATGCGATGATATTGGATCATGGAACTACAACCGATTGAAATTGGAATTTCATCAGAAGTTTTATCCTATGCATCTGGTTCATCGTGATCGTAATTATATATATATATATATATATATATATATATATATATATATATATATATAATTTTTGGCCTCACGAAGGAGAAAGTATCACTCAAGATTGGGGGAGGCTTAAGTCAATGTTATATTCATGCCCCAATCATGAGCTCTCAAGAGAAATTATTCAAAATTTTTATGCTCGGCTTTCTCTCAATAATCGCTCCATGCTCGATACTTCTTGTACTGGTTCTTTTATGATGAAGACAATTGAATTCAGATGGGATTTATTGGAAAGAATTAAATGCAACTCTGAATATTGGGAACTCGACGAAGGTAAGGAGTCAGGTATAACACCTAAGTTTGATTGTGTTAAGTCTTTTATAGATACCGATGCTTTTCGTGAACTTAGCACCAAATATCACTACAAAAAAATACACTTCCGTGATGATACGTGTTTGTCACTGTAGGTCGCGTTTTCTGTCATGCATGTACATCCATGACAAAATTATGACAGAATCAAGATAGTCATACCTGTGCTGTCATAGAAGTGTTCCATGACATTGCCAAAATTATTATCACGGAAGTGTCCACTTCCATGATGATAAATCACGCGTCAGAGAAGTGCTTTCGTCAAGGGTGACCGACACGTGGCATCCACCCTAACAGAACGCCGTTAAGCTATCGGGTCGGATTTTGGATCCGATAGCCCGTTAACAGCCACGACCAATGCCGATTTTCCACGTGTAAAATTCTCATTGGCTGACGGATCCACGCGTCAGCTCCGCGTTGGCACAGGTGTCACTCATCCAACGGTCGAGATGGGCCTATGATATGTTGACACGTGGACCGGCCCAAAAGTGGCCCATAAAGTTTAAATGGGCCGGCCCAACCGAAGGCCCATAGGATTTAGTGGACCATAATGGGCTGACCCAGCTAAAGGCCCACAAAATTTAGCGGACCATAATGGGCCGGCCCAGCTAAAGGCCCACACGGTTTTGCAGACCATAATGGGCCGGCCCAGCTAAAGGCCCATATGATTCTGTAGACCATAATGGGCCGGCCCAGCTAAAGGCCCAACATTCTCTGTCAAATCGGCCCATCAATGGCCTGTCCTAAACTTGTCATCAACATGGCCCATGGTCACTTCTGGCCCGTTAACAGTCCGCTAAGTAATTGGGCCAAATTATGGCCTGGTGTATTTCCGGCCTGTTAAAGGTCTGGCTTCATTTGGGCCAATTTACAGGCCATCAAAACTTTCGGCCCATAAACGACCGTGAAGGATTTGGGTCATATTCGGCCATGTCTGACATTCCGTCTGTTAGAGGCCCACTATAGCTTTGGGCCACTTTCGGCCATTGTCATTTTCGGCATGTTAACGCCGGACGTAAACCATGGGCCATATGTGGCCCAACGTCATATGGGGCCATTAACGGTCCATATAAAAATGATGATAATCTAGCCCGACCGAAGTTCCGGCCTGTTAAAGGCCCGTGTATTAGGTCGGTGCATTTACGGCCCATCTGAATTTTGGCCCATCAAAGATCCGCATCATAAATGGGCCACCATTTCGGCCTGCTAAGTCCAGTGGGTTATTTGGCACAATCAGGGCCCAATCTCACTTTAGGTCTATTAAAGGCCTATGTTTTTTATGGGCTCAAGATATTTACACCTGCAAATGGCCTACTTTTACTGAGGGCCCAAATTATGTTCAGGCATGTTAAAGGCCCACTATGGGCACATGCCTACCAGAAAAATATGAAAGCTGATGTTGATTTAAGCCCAGATATTTTTAGTGGGCAACATGCCAATTTCGGCCCGTAATCGTTTTTAGCCAAATTGGAATGGGCCCGACGAATGTTGGCATGTTGGGCTCCTATGAAGCTTTCGGCCGAATACATTACTAAGATAAACCTACACTATACAAAAATAGCTTCGTAATTTCTGCAGCCTGAGGCAGCATCATAAATGTTGTATCACAACAAAATAAATTCCAACCGTACAACAAATGGCCTATTGGCATAAAGTTTACAGTCCTTCCAGATAAAAGCACCATCATATGTATAGAAGCACAGATCATTTGACCTGGGTGCTAATGTTTCAGGCTGTAGAATCTGATGGAGCAACACGATCTCCACCTTTTTTCCGCCATTGCTCTTGAACAACGAAGCGAATGTCTGATAGTCTGGTTTCAAAACCATTCATATCTTGACGACATTTCTGAACCACTATTATTGTTTCTGAAACAACGTCCATTAGGGATTGGACTTGTGTCTGGAGCACAGATATATCACTCTGTCTACCAGGAAGATTTTGTTCAGTAGGCGATTTGGACGAGGTTACCTTGACAACCAACCCAGAGTTACACAGGAAGGTGCTTTCTGCACTGTTAGTGGAGAGATACTGATGCACTACAGCAAGAGGTGACACTGTGCCTGTAGTAGCCTCGTCACCTTCAGGTGGTTGTGGCTGTTCAATCATTTGTTACATAGCTTCCTGAAAGTTTGAACTTGTAGATTAGTGTACCAGATAAGTTACTAATGAGACAAAAACAAAAAAAGTAGGTTAAACGTTTATACATAACTTATTTTGGTGAACTACTGTAATACATTAGCATGTATTGTAGTGCCAACTACATAATAAAATCACTTTCGGAACATATGTCCATGTAGCATGCCTACTGTATTGTCTATTTCCTCACATTCGTTGACCTCTAAGGATAAAGATACATGGTTTAAAGTAGGATGAACATAGTATGACATCAATCATATCATGGGCAAACAGATATAAAACAAACAGGATATTTTATCATTGTGTGCGCACGTGAACATAACAACTAGATTACAGATGAAGACCAAAAGAATATCCTTCATCTCTTTTAAACGATGTAAGGTGAGATGATGTGATAAGACAACTCTGAATAAAAGTGAACAGAGTAACTGACATTGGCTGCAAACCAAGTAGTTAAATGAACACATCACAGTACCAATCAGTTCAAGGCAGGAGGAGTAAGGACTTACAACAGCGGCTTGAACTGGTGTGCTCATGCCCTTCATCTTGCTGGTGTGGCAATCCTTGAAGATTTTCACTGCATTCGGTTCAGGTTCTTTTTGGTCCGTACGGGATTTCCTCTGTATTTGGAACAAGTCAATATAGATATGATAATATGGCAAAAAAAGAAGGAAGTAGCAGCTATTTACAAGAGCCTCGCAGTGTGCAATATAGCTACGAGATCCTATTGTCTGTTGGAATTTCACTTTAGAACGGTTGGTTTTGTTCTTCAAATAGTTAGCCTAGAAGAAGATACACTTGTAAGGCACATACATAAATACAAGGTCAATATGTGGTCTGATCAAATACATATAGCCTACCTGATACTTTGGATCAGACCAGTGTTTAACAAGGGCTGTCCAATCTTCATCTGTGATATATTCCACTGGAGATGTTTGGGCGATTTCATTGTTAGCCTTGCCTTCAAAGTGAGATTTTCTAAGGTGGTACCAATACTGTCGCAGAGCCGACTAAAAAACATGAGTGCATGCTTGTTTAGTTGCATCATCTTTCAGACTGAAAATAATGTGAGTCTTATTAGGAGGAAGCTAGAAAATATGGGACAGAGCAAGACAATATTACTAATTACGATGAATAACATTAGTTACGGATAAATGGTCAAGGAAGGTGTTAAACTGTGTATTGTCTTTCTCATTCCTGTACTGGATCCACGTTGGGACGATACGTGCATGACACCTAACGGCAATGGCTGCCTCTGATACTAACTTGGCTGACTCTGTAGCATCATGTGGCCTTTTTAATCCTGCCTCAAAATGGATCTCCATTCTTCCTCCTTTAGATTTTGTTAATCTGTCAAGCATTATCCCTGATGTCTGTTTCCGCTTGCGCCGTGGTGCTAGTTCAACAACGAATATGGAAAGTGTTAGTGTACATCAAACTATGATAGTACATATAAAGGAGCATACAACTGCAACTTGACTCGGTCAGGTACCGTCTTGGTGTTGATGCTCATGAGGTTCATCTAATCTTGCCAAGTCCTGTTGTGTCAGTAGTGCTTCGGAAGTAGTGTTAGGTGTGAAGGCAGCTTGGGAACTGGCCAGTTCCGGAGCAAACGAACGAGTAACTGGTTGAGATGCTAGTACAGTTGAAGCGGATGCTGCAGCTGGTGGAGCAGGTGATACTGTGTTTGTAGATTTAGTCGGTGGACTTGGACCTTCTACTACACTATAAGTACCAGCAGAATCTCGACGGCAGAACCTTTTCCGTTTCACCAGACGAGTAACAACACTCCCTACTATATTATTTTCCTTGCTCTTTTTTGACTTTGCCATGTCAAGCTGTACCCACAACACAAAAGAATAAAATCACTCTTCAGAACTCATTGATGCATGATACAGACAAGCAATACTTTGATGTAAGACAACCATATGAGGATGGAATATGTAAGAAAAACAAGACGACATGACATACTCACAGCTACGATGTGCAAACTAAGCAGAAGGATTTTCAAGAAAATTGAAGTAATGCCAGCTAGACACCATATGAAAGATGCAACCAATATTACTCTGCCAAGTTAAAAGTGTCTTGTCATAAGTGGAAATTCGAAAAATTAGAAGTAGTACAACATAGAAATCAATGCAAGATGCAACCACTATCAAACTGCCATGTTAAAAGCGTCCAATCATGAGTGACTGATGTGGGATACACAACAACAGTACTTTGATGTAAGAACATGGTATGATAGATAGGTGCAGTGTATTCTAGACACAGAAAGCCATGTCATATGCACATGTATAACATATAAACTCAGCAGGTGCAATTTAATCAAAATAGAAGAAATACAAGCTAGACAACATATGCAACATGAAACCAATTATCACATTGTCAACTTAGAGCAAGCACCTGTGATGGTGGAGTACGGGAGATGAACTCATCATGTAGACTTGGGACTTCAACTTCATTAGAAGTAGTAGTGGCAAATCTAGAGAGTCTTTTTTTGCGTCGGTGCGGAGGACCACCAACATCCCCTAACTTACTCTTGTCCTTCCTATTTTTTGATATTGCCTTGTGAAGTCAAAACCACAAGAAGATGAATAAAATTAGCTCTGCATAACTGGTTGATGCATGATACAGACGAACACTACTTTGATGTAAGGCAAGTGCAGGATAGGAGGATGGAATATATACAAAAAAAGACAACGTTTCATATTCACACGTACGATAGGAGGATGGAATATGTATGAAAAGACAGTAAGCAGAAGGCATTTCAACAAAATTAGAAGAAATGAAAGCTAGGCACCATATGAACATGCAACCAATATCACTCTATCAGGTAAAAAGTTTCGTCGTAAGTGTCATTTCAAGAAATTAGAAGCAGTACAAGCTAGAAGATAATGCAAGATGCAACCTACATCATAGTCCCAAGTTAAATGTGTCTTATGGGTAAGTGATCGTTGTAGGTATAAGTTGTAAGCTACGCAGATGCAATTCAACATAATCAGAAGCAATACAAACTAGACATCATAAGGAAAATGCAACAACGTATAACAGTTCCAAGTAGGAGCAAGCACCTGTGATGGTGGAGTAGGGGAGATGTGCTCATCATGTACACGTATGTTCTAGAAACAGGAACACGTGTCATATTCAAAGGCATTATGTGTAAAGTAAGAAGATGCAGTTCAAGTTAGAAGCAATACAAGCTAGACATCATACGCAACATGCAACCACATATAATAGTGTCAAGTTAGAGCAAGCACCTGTGATGGTGGAGTAGGGGAGATGTGCTCATCATCTACACAGCTACGTTGACTATCCAGCCTTGTGTCGTCTTGCGAATCTTGTTGGGAGGATGGCGGAGTAGAATCTGTAGAGACCCCCTGTTTGACTTGCTCTGAAGGACCACCATCATCGAATGCCTTGCCAATTTCCATCAGCTTTATTGATTTTGCATTGTGAGGTCATATCGACAAGAAAAAGGAATATCATTCACTCTTCAGAACTCATTCATGCATGATACTGACGAACACTACTTTGATGAAAGGCAAAGTCATGATACAAGGATGGTATATGTACGAAAAAATGGACGGCTTGACATATTCACACCTATGATGTGGTAACTAAGCAGAAGGCACTTCAACTAATTAGAAACACTGCAAGACACCATATGGAAGGTGCAATCAATATCACTCTGCCAAGTTAAAATTGTCTCGTCATAGGTTGCGTTCAAGATGCAAACCAGTATCACACTGCCAACTTAAAGGTGTCCCATCATAAGTGACTGATGCAGGATACACAAGAAGAGTAGTTTCATGTAAGAACATGGTGTGATAGACAGATATAGTATGTACCAAAAACAGGACAACGTGTCATATTCACATGTATCATGTGTAAGCTAAGCAGATGCAGTTTACACTAATTAGGAGAAATATGAGCTAGACACCATATGCAACATGCAACCAGATATCACACTGCCAAGTTAGAGAAAGCACCTTGGATGGTGGAGTAGGGGAGCGGAGACTTCGACCTTGTAATGCACTATCAGTACAAGGAGAATCAGTACAAGTGCTTCGTTTACATTTCTGCGGAGGACCACCATCATCACATTCCTTACTCTTTTCCTTCCTCTTTCTTGATTTTGGCTTGTCAAGTCAAACCCACAAGAAAAAGGAATACAATTTGCTCTTCAGAACTCATTGATGCATGATACTGACGAACACTACTTTCATGTAAGGCAGGCGCATGATAGGAGGATGGAATATGTATGAAAAACAGGACAGCGTGACATATTGACATGTATGATGTATAAAGTGTAAACTAAGCACAAGGTGCTTGAACTTGTTAGAGTTGATGCAAGCTAGAAACCATATGAAAGATGAGACCAATATCACTCTCCCAAATTAAAAGGGTGCCCTAACAAATGTATTTGACCAAATTAGAAGGAATACATGGCAACAGGCTAGAAATAATATGCAATATGCAACGAATAAAGGTGACTCATCGTAAGTGATTGATGCAGGATACAGAAGAGAGGTAGTTTCATGTAAGAACAAGGTTAACACATAGATGTAGTGTGTAGCAAAAATAGGAAGGCATGTCATATTCACAGGTATAGTGTGTAAACTAAGCAGATGCAATTTACCCTAATTAGAAGCATTACAAGCTAGACACTGTATGCAACATGCAACCACATATCACACTGCGAAGTTAGAGCAAGCACTTGTGATGGTGGTGTAGGGGAAGTGCGGTCTTCAGGTACAGAGCTACGTTCAATATCTTCATTTAGGCTTGCTGTTTCTTGAGAATCATGTGGAGCGGATGAAATTGCATTCTTTATAAGAGTATTGCGTCTCATATTAACACACGCGCGTGATTATCTCATCATAAGCGATAGACGCAGGATACACAAGAACAGTAGTTTGATGTAAGAACATGGTGTGATAGGCAGATGTAGTATGTACCAAAAACAGGAAGGCGTGTCATATTCACATGTATAATGTGTAAGCTAAGGAGATGCAATTTAACAAATTAGGAGCATTGATGAGGGATACACAAGAAAAGTAGTTTGATGTAAGAACATGGTTAATAGAAAGACGTAGTATGTACCAAAAACAGGAAGGCATGTCATATTCACAGGTATAATGTGTCGGGTTTCGGGTTCCGGCAGAACCTTGAGGTTCGAACACTGGGGTGCGCACAGAGATCTCTCCCCTACCGATCTACGTCTAATCCTCTCGTGAGAACTAAGATGAAAATGATGAACAACACAAGAGACACGAGGTTTATACTGGTTCGGGCCACCGTTGTGGTGTAATACCCTACTCTAGTGTGTGGTGTGGTGGATTGCCTCTAGGGCTGATGATGGACAGTACAAGGGAAGAACAGCCTCACGAGAGGTGTTCTTGAGCTGGTGCGATGAACTGCTAGGGTGAGTTCATCGCCTCTCTCTCTCTCTCTCTCTCTGCTAGGGTTCTACCAAATCTCTTGATGTTCTTGGGGTGTCTAGATATCTCTCGGGGTCTCTAGATGTCTCTACTCTGTGGTGGCTAGCTCTATTTATAGAGGCCCTGGGCCTCTCCCCAAATAATGAGCGGGAAGGGCGCCAACAATTGGCCGTTTCGAAGGGGAACATCTAGTACAAGTTATCATGACCAAAGGTGGTCTTCGGCTGCCAAAAGCACTGGCGATGATGCCGTCTTGGGCTCCACGATGACCTCCGTCCTGCCGTCCGGCTGGTCTTGGTCTCTTTGCACCGGAATGGTAACATTTGCCTCATACCTTGGCATGTGCTTGCCCCCTTTGCACCAAAGGGGAAACAAGGACACTGCGCAGGCCGGCGCCCGCCTGGCGCTCGCCTGGTCTCAATCGTCATGGCTTGCGTCACGGGTTCCTCGCAAGGTACCCCTGCCTTGATCTCTCCGCCTCCTCGCGAGCCTGCCTGATGAGGCTGCCTCTGAGGAATCTTCCTGTCGTCTGCCCCGTGAGGCTTGGCCTCTCGCGAGGGTCTTTGAGTTTGAGCTGATGAAGATGGGCCGCGCTGGGCCCCCGCTTGAGCCATGCCGCAGGCCGCAGGCAGGCAAGTCTGGGGACCCCCATTCCCAGAATGACGACAGTAGCCCCCGGGCGCAAGGCGAGCGCGGCCTTGGCTTAGCAGAGAAGCGAAGGGGCAAGCGTGAAGCATCGCGGGCCCTAACAGCCTGCGGCCTTGGGCGCCGCGTGGCGGTTGATTGGGCGTGGGCGTATGTACTTCCCACAACACCTCGGCAACTGCACGACTGACAAAAGGGGGTGCCCTGGCCAGGCTTACTCGCCCCTCTCTCATCTGTCTTGCCCTAGATCCCCTTTCTCGCTTTCCTCCTTCTTGCTCTCGAAATCCTCCAGATCCGTCTCAATCCTTCGCGTCCGGCACGCCATGGTGACTCGCAAGTCCCCGGCTGATGCTTGGTACTCGCCGGCCCTGGATCCCCCAAATTTGTCAAAGAAGAACCTCGCCCTCGCGCGCCTGATGACGGTGGCGCAGGGCAGCGAGGGGGCGACTGTGCTCAAGGTCGGCTCCGACTAGCCTGAGGGCAAGGGGAGCACCTTCTACCCGTTCTTCGTGAGCGCCATAGTCACCAGACTGGTGCCTCCTTTCTCTGAGTTCTTCTTTGTCGTTCTCCGCCAATACAACTTGCATGCCCTGCATCTCCACCCCAACTCTGTCCTTCTCCTGGTGATTGTTGCCTACTATTGCGAGGCTCATGTTGGTGTGAAGCCCTCGGTGGCCTTGCTACAACACTTTTTCTCCCTCCAGGTTTCTGGTGCTCAGGTCTCTGCATGCGCGAGCTTCATTGCCTATTCTAGCTCCAACGCCATCTCGAAGCCTGGGAAGAGGATTGAAGGCTACCGGAGCAAGTGGGTCATGATGGATGTTGGGCGCCTCCACCCTCGTCTGGTATTGCCCACGGGGCAACCTAAGTCCATTGATGCATGGTCCCTCGTGGAGCTCGTCGACCCTCGCGCGAAGGCGGTGTTGAGGAGGATGAATGCGGCCTGAGACCAAGCAACTCGGAGGCGGCGAAGCTGACCAGGGCTACGCTCCTGAGGAAGTTCTTTTAGCACCGGGTGGCTCCGCTCTAGGAGCACCCACTCCCACTGTGAGGGCTTGGAGGAGCAGACGCCGCCCTGCGCCTGAGCTTCGAGGCCCTGACAGACAAGGATCTGGCTGCGACCCTCCATTCCTTGGTTGGGGGAGACGTGGCGAGCCCGGTGGGCACCCCCGTCCCCCTGTTCCTTCGTGACGATTGGGAGCTGGTGGTGAAGCCATGCCCACCTTCAATGGTGAGGGGCTGGTGCCGCGGCAGCTCCCGAAGATCTGGCGGTCTTGGCGATGGTGAACTTATCCTCCGGCAGCTCCAGCGGGGAAGAGGAGGAAGAAGAGGAGGAGGAGGAAGCGTCCGACCCGGAGGAGAATGGCGAGGATTGGGGGGAGTCCTTCCCTCGGCGTAGGTCCTAGGCCCTCCGCTCCATGTCGGACGATGACGAGGCCAGCGCCAGGCGAGGAAGGGAGGTCTCTTCCTCGGTCACGAGAAAGGGCAGGTCGAGCCTGGTTCCCCCAGGGTGTGCTCTGGTCCCTGGGGGTCCAAGGCCAGCTCCATCTCTCCTGACGCGCCTTCCGCTTCCGGGCCCTCCAAGGCTGACCCCTACTG
This sequence comes from Triticum aestivum, assembly GCF_018294505.1. Lineage (NCBI taxonomy): Eukaryota > Viridiplantae > Streptophyta > Magnoliopsida > Poales > Poaceae > Triticum > Triticum aestivum. The sequence goes on from NC_057809.1 coordinate 435,852,956, forward strand.
CAGGCTCTCGGGCTTCAAGTATGGCTAGAAGTTGCTTGGGTCCACGGACGACGTCCAGTAAGTGCTCAATTCGTGCTCTGCTTGGCTTCTGCCGCTAAGGCTTGACGTTTGCACTCTTTCACCAGGCCGGCACCTGCGGCCAAGAGGTTGAAGGAGGCTTCTGCGGCCCTGCTTGGGGCGAATCCGTCTGCCGGGGAGATGCCTTCGGCTGTTGGGGGAGAGGACGGCGAGGCCCGCGCCTCTCCGACCCAACCGCCCTCGTGAGGCCAATTGGGGCACCCCGGCAAGGAGTCAGCCCCCGTGGCCCCACTAGACCTGGAGTCGACTGTGCCCGATGCTGCGGCCGTGGCGGCCAAGGCTCAGGAGGTCCCTTCCTGCCAAGCCGTGGCCACACTGCCATCTTCTCCGCCTGCTCCACAGGTTCTTGTCTCTTCTGCTCCCTCCGCTGTTGTCCTGGACCAGGTTGCCAACGAGCTGAGCCAACTGCGGGGGGATCTCTTGAGTGTGGACCCTCGTCTGGTGGCCGGGCGCCTGGAGTTGGCCTCTGGCTGGGCCCGTTCTGCTGCTTCTATTTGAGCGGTGCTGAGCCAGGCCGTGTCGTCCTCTGATGAGGAGAGGCGGGCCGCCAACCAAGCCAAGGCCGCTCGCGATGCTGCCCTGGGCGATGTCGCAAATGCCTAGGGCCGCTGCAAGACGCTTGAGGCCGAGCTGCAGGGCCTGCACGACGAGCTCGCCAAGGAGGTGCGCAGCCGCCAGGAGAAGGAGAAGGAGATGAAGGCTAGGGAGGCCGCCGCCAAGGACTGGGACACCAAGCTTGATATCCGCCACAGCCGACTGGAGATGCTGGAGCGGTCGCTGAAGGCAGAGAGGACCGAGCTGGACGCCAAGGCAAAGGTCCTGACGGAGGACCGGGCGGCCTTCGCGGAGCTGGAGAAGAAGGCTCGAGGCATACTGAAGACGTTGTATGAGAGCGGCCTGGAGGAGCCGTTGGCTGGTGCGGAGGACGGCCCCGCCAAGCTGCTCCCCTTCCTGGTTGATGCACTTGAGGATGTCGCAGACGGCCTTGGCCCCACGGTCGAGGCCGAGGCATGTGCCCTGTCTTCTGTGGTACTGACGCGTGTCCTCAGCCATGTCTACCTGTGCGACCCCGACGTCGACTTCGACAGCCTGCTGGAGCCTGTGAGCGGCGACCGTGTCGCTGCCGCCGCTGAGGCCATGAGGGGCCGAGCCGAGGTTTTGCTGGGGAATTTCTGCTCCCCCAGCGTCCTGCCCGGGCGCGGTGCCGCCGGCCTTGCAACCTCAAGAGGCGCAGCCATCCAGCGTTACTGGGGAGTGATTCCTTCATGACTTCCATCATGTTTTATTCCTGCACATGCACCATGCCTCGCGGAGGCGTTAAAACATGTGTTTGGCGTTGTGGAACAATCTTATGGCTTGTAATATTTTATTTGAATTTCCCGGAATTTGCATTTTCCTCTCCTACTTGTTTACGCTCTATGTTGGCAGGGCCCGGCCCCGCGCGTACCTCACCCAGCGTTAACCCCGACCAGAAACCAAGGACGGGACTAAGGAGTGAGGGGCTACGTTGCAAGTTAGGCTCCTGAGTCGCGATGCTCAGGAGTCCCCCTTGACGCGCGAGCAACAAGTAGGGAAGGGGGAGCGAGGAGTGGATTGATTGTTCTGCATCGGCAGGGCCCGGCCCCACGCATACCTCACCCAGTGTTAGCCCCGACCGAAAACCAAGACGGGACTAAGGAGTGAGGGGCTACGTGGCAAGTTAGGCTCCTGAGTCGCGATGCTCAGGAGTCCCCCTAGACGCTCAAACGGGTTTCGTACCTTGGCTTCGCTTGGGGAGTGGCACGCGATGACCAGTTCCAAGGGACCTGGCTGGGTGGTGTGCGCTCGGGCGAGGCCCGGGCGTAGCCCCCTTGTCCAGCCCCCTCGCGCGGCACTCCCGAGGGGAGGCGTTGCGATGGTACCGGACACTGAGCCTTGGGAGCCCTGAGGTTGGTACGGCCATGGGCCGCCCTCAGTTGTTTATCACCAGCGCGGAGCATAGCACTTCCGTATGTGTACGGGCATAGCCGCTCCTCGGCAGTGCCGTCAGCCAGCGGGGAGCATGGTGCTTCCACTGGTGCGTGGGAGGGAGCTCCCCTCTGGGAGGAGCCCCCGGGGCGTGTACAGCCCCGCCCTGACACGTGGCCGGCACGGTAGGGCTAGGAGCGGTGTATCTGGGCACCCGTGAGCCAGCGCGGGACTCACGAGGCCCTACCTCGAGGCTGGTTGCGCCTGGCTCTGGGCCTTTACCAATTGGTGTGTTCCTGCAGGGTTGTTAGAATGCAAATGCTCTACGTCCTCAGGTCCCGGCCCCCGAGCAAGCTCAGCCGCAGCTGGTATGACATGTCGCGATGTCGTGGGTCAAGGCCAGGGGGTGAGGGCTGGAGAGCCAGTAAGAGCCCATGAGTCGCGATGCTCAGGCGCCCCCCTTTTAACGTGCAAGCGCTTTGCACGACGACAAGCAGTAGGTGATAATTATGGGAATCAGATTAAGCATGAAAGAACAACTTCATCCTAGGGTAAACGCTGGAAAAGCAACTGCCGCTGGGTCGGGCCCGAGTGGTGTGGGGATGATGCAGCCCGAGGGGCACCCCCAACACAGTAAATAAAGAGCATAAACAAAATGGATACATGCCGCGGGGATGGACCCACGCCGCCTGGGAATGGTGCAGCCCTATGGGCGCTCCCAGCTGAAAGTAGAACTCTGAAAGATGTCACCTGGTGCTGTTGAAGATGAAGTGATGCTGAGGAAGTGAGCGATGCGCGGTGAAGATGTCGGCCCTCATGAGCCACCAGGCCCAGGGTCCTCGGGAGGCTCTGGTGGCACGTGCAGGTCTATGGGGACCATCGCCACCTCCGCCAGGACCGCGCGATGCCTGACCACCTGAGCCTCCAGAATGCTCCTCAACAGGCGCTGATGTGCGGCGACCGCGGTCAGCAGGCCGAAGGGCATGCGAACGTAGCTGTGGGGTGGTCCCACGCAGTGCCCTACGGCCGAAGTACATAGGCGCTCCTGGGATGCAGCTCGGTTGAGCCCTGGTATGTCGACGCAGACGCGCAGTCCTCCATCCTCGCCTGGATGTCGGGCCACGGCAGGCAAGCGGTGGCTGCCGCGCATGACGCTGGACTCTTGTAGCTCTTGGGTGTTCCTTGCGATGAACTCCTGAGGGTTTTGTCTCTCTTGACTTGTACATTTCTGAGGGAAGCGTGCCTGAAAGCACCCCTCCAAGTGGTACCCGAGCACCTCCCCCGCGACCTTGGCAAGGTCGGTGGCTCTCCAAGAGAGAGCCCCCGAGCCCTGCCTGAGGAGGGTGCCGGGCACGCCTTCCTATGCGCGAGAGGGCGGCGCTCCCTGATCGGGCGCGAATCCTGACGCAATACCTCCGGAGGTTCCTGCTTCCTTGTGGCTCTGGCCAGGTGAGGTCTTCTTCTTCTTGAGGGTCGCCTCGGGAGGCCTCCCGCTCCTGCGATCTGGGTCTTCGATTGCTGCGGCTTGGAACGCATGCTCGAGCAAGCACACTGCGTCCCTTTCTTCATAGGGTACGGTGATGACTCCACCGCTTCCTGGCATCTTGAGGACATTATAACCATGGTGAGTCACTGCCATGAACTTGGCTAGGGCTGGGTTCCCGAGGATGGCGTTGTACGGCAGGCGGATGTGAGCGACGTCGAAGTCGATGAGCTCGTTGCGGTAGTTGTTGCGTTGCCCGAAGGTGACCGGAAGGCGAACCTGCCCAATTGGAACAGTGGAACCATCGGTGACTCCTGAGAAAGGCTTGGTCGGCTGAAGCTGGTCGTATGGCACTCGGAGATTGTGGAACATCTCGACGGATAGGACGTTGAGTCCTGCTCCGCCATCGATGAGGGTCTTGGTGACCTGCACGTTGCTGATGACTGGGGAGCAAAGCATCGGGAGGACTCCGGCCATTGCCGCACATTTGAGCTGGTCTGTGGAACTGAATGTGATCGCGCACGAAGAGCACCTGAGAGGGCACGTGGCCTCATGCTTGGGAAGGACTGCATTCACCTCGCGAGCAAACTTCTTGAAGATGCAATGTGAGGCTGGGGCCTGGGTGCCGCCCAGGATGCAAGCAATTGCATGCGGCTCTTGGAAGCCCCCAGCCCCATCGTCTTGGTGTTGGTCTTCGTTCCTCCTCGGTGGAGGCGGTAGAGGAAGGAGGCCTGCGTTGCCGTGGGGACGGTCCTCACGACGCTGGTCCCTCCAGCCTCCCTCACGAGGCTGGTCCTGCCAGTGGTCCTCGCGAGGGCGGTCACGCCATCCCTGGCGAAGGCCACGGTCTTCCCATCGTCCATCGCCTCTTCCTCCTCCTCGGCCATAGCCCCTGTCGTTGCGCTCTGGGCGTCGGCCGATTCGCCCATCTCGCACGGCTTTGAGCTCTTGACATCCATTGGTGTTGTGGGTGTGGAGGTCGTGGTACACGCAGTACCGTCTGCCCTTAGATGACTCAGGATGATCCCTGCCTCGCTTGGTGTCCGGTTCCGCTTCTAGCACGGCAGCCCCTTGAGCTTCACGTCCTTGGCCTTGAGCTTCTTTTCTTCCGGGTCGGCTGCCGGGAGCTCGAGGAGGGAGAGACGCCCTTCCTCAGCCCTGGCAGACTTGGTCGCCAAGTTGAACAGCTCCAGGGATGTGCACAAGTCTTCATGGATTGCTAGCTCTTCCTTCATCTTGACGTCGCGCACGCCGTCGGAGAAGGCTGAGATGATGGCTTCTTCAATCACCTTGGGGATCTTGAGGCAAGCGTAGTTGAAGCGCTGGATGTACTTCTGCAGGGTTTCTCCTGGCTGTTGCTTGATGCGGCGCAGGTCGCTCACGGCCGGGGGCCGGTCGTGAGTGCCCTGGAAGTTGGCGATGAAGCAGGTGTGCATCTCGCTCCAGGAGGAGATCGTACCGGGAGCTAGGTGCAGGCGCCGTCCTTGAGCGCCATGGGGAACCAATTCTCCATGACCTTCTCATCTCCGTTGGCGGCTACGATGCCCAGCTCGTAGAGCTGCAGGAACTCCGTGGGGTCCGCTGTGCCATCGTAGCGGGGAGGGAGGTCAGGCTTGAACTTGCCTGGCCATGTGACGCCGCGCAACTCGGGGGTGAAGGCGAGGCAGCCCGCCGTGGCCACCGGCGCCCTTTGCTGGTGCTGGACTCGTTCTTGCGGGTCACCATGCACCGCCACTGGGAGCAGCGCGGGGTTTTGTCATGGAGGCGCTGGGGCGCGATCTTGGTGCGCCGACGCTGGGAGCGCGCGAGCACCTTCCCGGGGACGTGGGATCTCTTGGCAGCTCCCTTCTTTCTGCGCTGGTGCTGAACATGGAGGGTCTCGCCCTAGGGCTGCGCGCCTTGGAGCCAAGGCACCTTCTTAGGGAGGAGGCGGCGGAGGCGCCTCCTGATCCTCGCCCCTGCACAGGACGGAGGGCGAGGCAGCGAGAGGGACCGCGAGGGGGAGCGCCCTGCGGCACTGACGAGCTTGGTCATGCGGGCGAGCCAGTCCTCGTAGAGGTCGTCGACGGGGTGATAGTGCAGGAGCTCCCGCGCCATGAGCAGTGAGGCGTGCGCGTCCATGGGTGCGCGACGGGCATGGGACAACGAGCCAGCTGGAGTCAGCGACGTGGTGGTGGTGCGGCCATCCCGCCACACCGAGGGGTGCTGGGACGAGGCCTGCTGCTCGTTCCCCGCCGGGCCGGTGGCGGCGTTGGCAGCGTTGGCGGTGGGAGACGGGGAACGATGAGGGGGGCCGCCGACGGGCGCCGTCTGGGCGACGCGAAAGGCGTGAGCAGCCCGGCGCTCGGCGCGAGCCCGACGAGCGTCAGCCATGGACACGACGGAAGATCACACACGAACAGCGGAAGGAAGATTCCGGCGCACCCCTACCTGGCGCGCCAAATGTCGGGTTTCGGGTTCCGGCAGACCCTTGAGGTTCGAACACTGGGGTGCACGTGGAGATCTTTCCCCTACCGATCTACGTCTGATCCTCTCGTGCGAACTAAGATGAAAATGATGAACAACACAAGAGACACGAGGTTTATACTGGTTCGGGCCACCGTTGTGGTGTAATACCCTACTCCAGTGTGTGGTGTGGTGGATTGCCTCTGGGGCTGATGATGGATAGTACAAGGGAGGAACAGCCTCGTGAGAGGTGTTCTTGAGCTGGTGCGATGAACTGCTAGGGTGAGTTCATCGCCTCTCTCTCTCTCTCTCTGCTAGGGTTCTACCAGATCTCTTGATGTTCTTGGGGTGTCTAGATATCTCTCGGGGTCTCTAGATGTCTCTACTATGTGGTGGCTAGCTCTATTTATAGAGGCCCTGGGCCTCTCCCCAAATAATGAGCGGGAAGGGTGCCAACAATTGGCCATTTCAAAGGGGAACATCTAGTACAAGTTATCCTGACCAAAGGTTGTCTTTGGCTGCCAAAAGCACTGGCGATGATGCTGTCTTGGGCTCCACGGTGACCTCCGTCCTACCGTCCGGCTGGTCTTGGTCTCGTTGCACCGGAATTGTAACCTTTGCCTCATGCCTTGGCCTATGCTTGCCCCCTTTGCACCAAAGGGGAAACAAGGACACTACGCAGGCCAGCGCTCGCTTGGCGCCTGCCTGGTCTCGATCGTCAGGGCTTGCGTCACGGGTTCCTCGCGAGGTACCCCTGCCTTGATCTCTCTGCCTCCTCGCGAGCCTGCCTGATGAGGCTTCCTCTGAGGAAGCCTCCTGTCGTCCGCCCCGCGAGGCTTGGCCCCTCGCAAGGGTCTTTGAGCTTGAGCTAATGAAGATGGGCCACGCTAGGCCCCCGCTTGAGCCATGCCGCAGGCCGCAGGCAGGCAAGTCTGGGGACCCCATTCCCAGAACGCCGACATAATGTGTTAACTAAGCAGATGCAATTTACCCAAATTATAAGCATTACAAGGTAGACACCATATCCAACATGCAACCACATATCACACTGCCAAGTAAGAGCAAGCACCTGCGATGGTGGTGGGGGAATTGCGGTGATCAACTAGAGATCTACATTGACTATCTTCGTTTAGCCTTGCTGTTTCTTGAGAATCATGTGGGGAGGATGACACTGCACTCTTTAAACGAGTAGGGCGTCTCACAGTAACCCACTAGGGTGACTGTCTCATCATAAGTGATTGACGAGGGATACAAAAGAGCATTAGTTTGATGTACGAACATGGTTAATAGACATATGTAGTATGTATCAAAAAAAGGAAGGCATGTCATTATCAAAGGTATAATGTGTAAAGTAAGCAGATGCAATTTAACCAAATTGGAAGCAATAGAAGCTAGACACCATATGCAACATACAACCACATTTGATAGTGCAAAGTTAAAGCAAGCACCTAGGATGGTTGTGTGTGGCAATTGAGATCATCAACTGCAGAGCTACGTTTACTGTCTCCAACTGCTGACACTGCACCCATTAGAGCGATGAAACGCTTAGTGCTTATCTTCGAATTACACTGGAGTGACTTCTGTCTTTTCTTTTCTGCATTCATCAACACTGGGTCAGAGTCTGAAATAGCCATGAATAAAAAAATAATAGTGTGAGTATGGGTGAAGTGTGTGCATAATTAGTACAGTGTAAAGGTAGCCGATAGCAGGTCGGTGAGAAATAAATGACGGGAGACATATGATAGCTGTACAACATGCATGGCACACTAAATTACTACAAGATTCTATGAAAATAACAGTCGACTGAAAGAAAATAGGTCAGTCCATTTTTTCTGCACCGTTTGATGTACAAAGAATGGGCAGATCGCCTTCATATACCTCCAGCCAGTCAGCGTTGACGATCTTCCTCGAAATGCCAGCGACCACTGACCCAGTATTCCTCCCCTGCCTGCGCCCTGCCCTCAACCTCACCGCACCGCCGTGCTTGGCACCGCCCCCGGCCATCCATTCAAGCCCCTCCGACCTCCAGATCGGGCGCAAGGTGCTCCTGGGCCCCACACCCCTATGATAGACACCGATGCGCCGCTTCCCCGGGGAACAGGCGGACTAGGTGCTCCACGCGCCTAAGCGGGTGCTGCTTCTTTTAATTGCGGTTCGACTGACCCTGAATTGAAATCCAGGCGGGCTACTGACCTCTAGTGAAGGTGAAATAGTAAAACAGAGGAAACCTTGTGCATTTAGTATCACGAAGAAGATGCAGTAAGAAGCGCTCAACTAGTTTCTTTCATGGGATGAATCGGTGTGAGCGGAGACGTAAGATTTGCGCGAATAAGGAAAGAGGAGTACCTCTTTCTGCTGGCAGTGCTGTGTCCTCCTTCTGTTTTTCTGACGATCTTCTTGTTGTTCGCCGGAAACAAGAAGTTGTGGAGGACGGTGCAGCCTTGGACGAACCCATGGCCAAGTTGTTGAGTGTGGTGCGGTGGCCGTCTGTCAGCGGCGGGGAAGCAGGTCCGAGGCGGCGAACGACGGCGTAGCGGGAACAACTCCGGTGCGGTGGACGGTTGTGACAGTGGAGCCGCAGCAGTGAGGCGCAGGACAGCGTGGTCTGAGTGGTTCTGGTACGGCACACGTCAGCGGCAGCGTCGTGGAGGCAGCTCTGCCTCGGCTTCAGCTGCTAAGTCCTTGAGGGCGTTGCGGTTGCGGTTGCGTTGGACGGAGACGTCGGGGTACCGGCTCCGGTGTGACGGAGGAGGGCGGCAGTGGATTGGCCGCTATGGGGTGGAGGACGGAGGAGGCTGGGGTTTCGCGGCTGGTGAAGAGGGCGTTTTCGCGCCCATGGAGTATGAATGGGGAAACGGAGGGAGGTGGGGAACTAAGGGGGGACAATGTTTCGGTTTGAGACACACTTGTTTGAAATTTGGGAAAAGTTAGAAACTTTGCCCCCATCTAAAATTTCGGCCATATTGTGGGTTGGGGGTAGGACAGTCATGTCAGGTGTCCCAAATGTGGGCGGGATAGATTTTGGCCGAGCGCATGGGTAGGCGCCCACGGCGTATGAATGCTTTTTGGAGGCGGTTGAGACTGGCGTCTTGGTGAAGTTACAAACCTACCCCGGTTTAGACCTTTGGACATCGGGCCGATAGGCTACACGGGCCAGAGTCAGGATAGTAATTTCCTACCACCAAAACATTGGTCTCGCGCGGTTTCAGGTGACCAGAGGCCTATTTGGTGCTTCGTTCAATATTTGGGAGAAGAAGCATTAACGTTTTCGGTTCTCTTGAATTGAACTTTCAGGATTTGTCAAACTTCACAAATCTTTACCCTTGAAAATCCTAAAGCTATAATTATTTTGGAATGGAGGGGATACATTTGAATATACATTGTACACGAGTATTTCTCCCTAATAATAAAGCATGGATTGAGTCTCCGGATTCACCGTCACAATACACTTCTTCCCGCGAATTTACGCTTTCAATTTTTCGTCCATATTTTTTACAAAACCCAAGGTGGTACTAATCTATCTATATATATCACTTCATACAAAATTTCAGGGTTTTCCAGTTCGTGTGCCCTCCTCCATGGCGGTGGTTTCCGCCAGCGGCGACGCCATCCTCTCGCGAGCTCCCCGTCGCATAAGGCTGTGGGAAGATCGTCCTTCTACCGGTGGAGGAAGCGGGATGCCTACGTGCCGCTCTGCTCGAAGATTATTGAATTTTGTTGTGCTGGCGTGAACGGAGGAACGTGAGATAAGCTACCATTGTTGCAAGTCCACCCTCTGGAAGGACCACGTTGTCCACGCAGAGCTGGAGAGCGTGCTGGATCCAGCCCGAAGAGGCACCAGAAGACGGGGATCACTAAGATTTTGCCCCGGCGGCAGAGGAGGGGGCGGGGGCAACGAACCCAGGCTGGAAGCTGAAGAAATTATGGAATAACGAGCCAGAACAACATCGTCATCACACACATCCATAATGGTCGACCCTGCCAACAAGCCGCCTCCGCCAAAGTACGTGTCTCTCCACACCAGTCCACCCATCACTCAACCCCGCTTTGTTCTGCAGTCTTTCTTTGTTGAATATCTTTGTAATGAAAGCTTTCAGCAAAAATATCCCATCAGAACGGGAGCCTAGCTTCATAATTTTGCAAGAAAACCATTAATGCATAGTCAATCACTTTGTTTTTCTTACCATGATCGATCTAGCTTGTACCACATGTATGTTCACTTGTTTAGTCACTGTATGCATAATCATCAGAGGGACTACTGCTCATGGATGTGATTTACGAAGGGATCCATTCATTTGCAATAGCAGTAGCAGCAGCCAGCAGAGAGACAAACACCATCTTACTGCGGAGCACCGGACAACAACACGAAAGGGGGAGAACAAAACAACAAAGGTATCTTTTCTCCGGTTTATCTTTCATTAGGGAATACACAGATTCATACATTACCTAAAGGCAATCAACGTACAGCTTGTATGTTCCATCCTTGAATATATTCAGAGTTTGCATTTACGCATGTTAATATTGTGCACGTGTGGACAATTGATATTGTAGTGTGCAGTTGGACAATTGATGTTTGTAAGTGTGTAGTTCTAAAGAATCATGCTGTCGATGGGCAAAATATCTATGGATATATGTTAATGTTACTAGCAATCTTGGTTAATAAAAATCAAACATCAGATCCATGCAAAAAAATGTATGTAAAGACTCATCCATTTGCCCCATTACTTTTGGTATGACAACTGCTAACTGAATATGTTGGACTTAGCTCATGTTGACATATGGATTATTTTTAGACCAGTATTGTCTTTGACTTGCATAAATGAAAATGAATCTCATGCAGCACCACCTTATTAATCCTAATTGATTTTTGTAGTGCTATTTGTAGATATCACCTATGATGCGTCATAAGGACACGACAGGAAGGGGCCTAATGGTTAAAATTTCAGAGGTAACTCAACAGGTAGGACGATAGTCTATCGCAGTTATGCACACAAGAAGCTGCGACTTTTCTGGCACCAAACGAAACCACTTTTGACTAGATTTTCTTGGTAAAATTTGACGTTTGTGTTTTATGTTTCTCTATTGTCAATAGGAAATTAACCTAGACATCATTATCACAAATGATTTTTTTGCTTGGTTGGCAATCAACAATAGGATTTAGACGGCTGGCCGGCTTCGGCACAGGAGCTGGCCAAACTGTGTAACCTTTACCCGCCATGCAAACAAACGCCAGAATCAGCAGCTCACCTTCTCTTCCAAGGTCATTACATGGTTAGAGTTTGGGGAATGAACAAAACATGGCTTGGTTTACATGATGTCCATCCTATGGATTGGAGAGGCATGGTTTCCGTCAAGGAGTGGTGGCATAACATTGCTTCCGGGAGGTCACAATCTCAAAGGGCGCTTCTTTCCCTTATGCTTCTTATCTCTTGGGAAATCTGGAACGAGCGAAATGCACGTGTGTTCTGCAGCATGAAGGTGCCGGTCGGGGTGCTTGTGACTCGCATCAAAGCGGAAACTTCGTTGTGGTGCTTTGCCGGGGCGAAATATTTATGTAATATAATGCCGCGAGAGTGATGCTTGTAACCTGGCATTTGGCCAAGACTCTTAAACCTTCTTCTTATTCAATGAAAATGGCAAGCCTTTTGCCTTCTTTAAAAAAAGATAACAAATGAGATAAAAAGTAGGCATTTTAAGCTGTAAACAGTCGTTGTTGGAAAAATGAATCAAATTTCCTTCACGGATATATGTACAATGTATAGATACGGGGCGGTGAAAGTTGTATGTGGCCATTGGCCGAGATATAAATCTCACAGCTAACATCAATTTTCTCAAGAATTTCCACACCTTTTGTGCTAACAAATCATGGTCTGTTGACTATTCTTTATGATGTTGCTTTTATGCTACCATTTTGATTCTAGGAAGCTTGCAATGATGCTCTCTCTCCCTCTCTCTCTCTCTCAATTATCATGTTGTTGCGCCAAGGTTGATTCAGAATTGTAGGTTGTATCATGGTCTCATATGGCAGGTCCCACAAAGAAAATGTACTAGGTTACTAGCTGTTGTTTCATGATTCCTATTGTATAAGGTTGTCCAGTTCAGTTGTGCACGGGGATGGGCTCACAGGTATCTTGGGAGGAGGATCTCCTGGTCATGGCCTGGACATGCATCACGCTCGTGCCCTAACTCACTGATGTAGGAGGAGGATTCAAATTCTAAAGCTTGCTTTGTAGCAAAGCACAAGCACAACTATACAACTAAACCAACTGGGTGATTATGTCATCGAAGGCAGTGCATTCACAAATTACATGGTTGCGTGTGTGAAATCTTTCTCCCGTTGCAACGCACGGGCATGTTTCCTAGTATATTAAAAAATATGCAACTTACCTCAGTTCATGCATGGTTCCAGATATAATCTACTTGGTTGCAAAAAAAAAGTTAGATATGCGTATGAATATATATAGCATGTTCAAACTCACAACAAAGATTGATGCCCCCTTTTACATCTGATTTACAAATACCATTATCTCGGGTTCAAATAGATGAATGCACTTCCTATGAATTTGAATCTTCAAAACCCCCTTTATGTTGAATTCGACATGTATTCTATTTCATAGCTAGCAATTTGGAATGTATCCATGCAAGTGACAAATGTATAAAGTGCTTCACACTAACAACATGGAGTGCACTAATTAATGTTTATATATGAATTGCAAAAGCATCCATTGCCTGTATTTCAAACCGCTCTCACTCTATGGACCGATAATATGAAATAAACACATGCACATGCTAGAATTCAATAGAGTATGGGTGTCTGATAGACCGATTTTCGTCCATACGCAATTTGCAAAATTCATGATCTCATCCAAAAATAATAATGCCATTTATATTTTAATTTCATGCGTAGAACCGCCTTTTACACGTAGATGCACTATGCCTCGTCCCATTCTCCAAAATGTGTTATATATCTCTCTATCTAACGCATAAGTGCACACACTTTATATGCATCGGAATTTCTCTTTCACACATGCTCACAATCTCTCTCAGGGTGTCGGGGTGTCTCACGCACATGCTCTCCCTGTTTCTCTCTCTCTCTCTGACTACTATGTACCACTCTTGTCACTAATCTTTGTTGGAAAACACTATTTCTCTCACATGCATATATACACATGCACGGTCTCTACTAGCCCTCTATATGCACATATATGTGCCTACGTGTCTCCCGCACACACATTATCTTTAAGCCTCTCTCGCACACATTGCCCCCCGACACACCTCTCTCTTAGTAGTTGGCGGATATGATTTCATTATATCATTCGGTAGGATATCCCTGGCTATTAGGCTGGATGGTAATACGAGGAAAAGTTTTACCCTAGTTCGGATCGGACCCATGCAGTTGAAGAAAGAGCCTTCTCCTGGTACTATATATTAGTGATAGGGGTGTGTACAAAGTACATGTGAATACCAGGCATTGTGCGTGTGTGTATACTATTGACGAACTAGTCCCCAAGCTTGTATAACATACTAAGGGCCTAGGGTTACAAATCATATATAGTCGGCTTATCACCAGTGGGGATAGAGTCCCCCGCGACTCTGGTAGCTTTGTTTTGTACGACGAGTCCTCCACATGGGTCTTCGTATAACACGTCTCAGTCCAACCTATATGTGGCGCAGGATGGAACCGACCCATGAGTCTTCATGTTGACCCACCACAACTAGAAATGATGTGCCCACCACACCACACACGCTATCAGCCACTAAGAAAATAAGCATATACAATAGTACACCGGTATCTAGCTCACGATACGTCTCCATATTTTGTTGATGACACTGACGAACTTTGCATTTGATGTGTGCTCCATATTTTGTTGACGACACTTACGGACATTGTATTTGAAGCGAAAGCATGATATGGTCATTGGACTTCAGAATAAGCTCATCACGGTCACCACATACATTTTGTCGTGCTAACCAACATGTGCTTGGATGGTTAGAGGACAGTGGTTTCTCGAGCCCACCAAGGTTAAAGTCCCGGTGCTCGCATTTATCTTGTGTTAATTTCAGTATTTTCCGGCGATATACCTTCAGTGGGAGGAGACGTTCCACTCGACTACGAGGCACCTATGGTGACTTCATAAAATCTCAATATCATATATGCTGGCCCACTCTCTCGAAGGTGCTCATAGGGGTAGGGTTCGCGTGTGTGCGCTTATAGCGGTGAGTGCTTGCGCGTATATATGAACCCTTGCGTCTGTACCATGTTAAACAAATACATATCATGATTATACGGTCACTGGCTCACACGTACAACTCCGTATTTTGTTGATGATGACACAATCAATTGACCAGTCAAACGTTCCATGCGGCGCAACTAGTGTTGCACCATCGGGGCGCGTAACCGTGGGGCCCACCTGTCAGTCCGTATATGAAATAAAGAAATGGTACTTTGAGTCTCTACTGTGTTAATAAAATAGGAGTACATTTTAGGGTGATCATACGGTCACTGACTCACCATACAGCTCCGTAATTTGTTGATAACACAATCAATTGACCATTCAAACGGTCCACATTCAGCAGCGCACATTACCATAGGTCCCACCCGTCAGTGCGTATATGAAGGACAGAAGTGGTAATAAATTAGTGTCCGGTGGGTATTCGAAGTCGTAAGACCTCTGGTTGGCAGTCACCGGCGGTTGGGGGGCGTTCATTGGGCAGTGGGGTGGGGATCCCTGGAGAAAAAGCTCGGTGGGCGGGGGAGGGGGGGGTTGGGGGCTAGAGGGATGGCCGGTGCGGCGGTGGACCGGCGGTGGGGAGTGGTTTCAGGGAGGGCGGGCCGGCCGCGGGCGGCGGCTAGCGGTTCGGCCGGTGGTGGCTGGCGGCTCAAGGGGGTGGAGTTTGATGATAAACTGGAGGCCCTTGATTTCATATCCAACGGCTAGAAAATCTAATGACCAGAGATGAAAAAGTCAGACGACTGACGTGTAGTCTCACCCCGCACGTACACATGCACGCACGCAAGACACGCACGCATGTAGGCGTGCAACACTGACACGTACACACACACATGCTGGTGTGCAACACTGACACGTACACATGCACTCACGAACACACGCACATAGGCACCCATGCATGCAACACTGAAACATACACTTGCACGCACGCAACACTCGCATGCCTGCATGCACACAGCACACGACGCAAGACACACACTCAACCTATACGTGCATGCACCCTTTGTTAAGGACATGGATTGTTATAGGTATTAATCAATCTTATCTGTGATAAGCAGAACATTGATGTTTGCAGCGTTCTTTATGAATCACAACGTATCGAACGGGCTATCAACATAGTAGGCTTATCTACATGAAAAAGATGACATCACACTCAATGAGCAATCATCGGTTTATGAAATGCCCGCTTCTGACCGCCCTGGCCCACCAAAGGTTCCTCTGCTGTGCGCTGCCTACGTTGGGTCACTGACATGCAGGCCATGCACCCAAAGAGCCCACACATCAGTGGAAGAACAGCGCGGTGTCCTAGGTCAGAGCCAAGGGCGCCACTCGCGGCACGCCTGGCTGAACACGCCTCCGTGCCGCATTCAAACGCCTCCATGAAACCCGCCCGTGTGAAAGCCGAGAAACCCACTCTTGACACACGTCCGTTCATGACCGGGCCGGCGTTAAATGCAACGCCAGCCGAGCTCCTCCCATCCACCGTCTATTTAATCTCCTATTTAAATGAGGCCAAACGCCGGCCAAGAATCGCACACCTCCGCCGCTCCCCTATCTCCTCCACCATTTTGTCCACTCTTACAATGGCTTACGAAGAGTAGGTATTCCGCATCCAAGATGTTTGGGTAGCCCTCCGGATACGAGCTATGCAGCTCGCTGATCCACCTCCCTCCCCTCGCCCGCCGGAGCCAGTTGCCGCCCCAAGCCGGTGTGCGGTTCAGCAACTCACCGCTCCAGGCCAGCTCGACGAGGAGCGGCGCTCGGGCGTCGTTGCTGCCGTCCACGCCACGGCCTCGTACCACGTCTCCCGTTTCTGTGGCCAAGACTCCCATGCCGGCGGCCGCACCATGCAAGCAGCGACAGAAGCCGGGTGCACGGAGAGCGACGAGTCGGTGGCCCACGCCTCCGCGTCCGCCACCATCATCGAGGAGAAGTAGAACACGGGAGGCCGCCGCCGCTTGGGTCCCATCAAGGCCACCACGGAGGCGATGCCGGCGTACACAGCAGGTGTCTTGCCGGATCGTTTTGTTGCGAGGACCTTCGTCGACCCCGCATGGGCTCCATAGAAGAGGGGAATGTTAGGATGAACTCGAGCCGGTGTCGGCCATGGCGAAGTAGTGGCCGGTGATGAACTCGAACCGGTTCCAGCCACCATCATCTTCGGCACCAGCCAATGATATCAGTTGGGCAGTGGGGAAGCAAGCCATCCTTTGCACTGAAGCATATACCTCCGGGGCTCCCGGCAGTCCGGTGATCGTGCTGCCGGACATGAGGAACACAAATCGATCGGCGGGCGACCATTTAGGCTAGGTATTATATACTCGTGCTGTCCAGAACTAGCACCGCGTAGTTCATTTGAATGTAATGAAATCTGTCATGTTTGTATGAAAATCCGGTATTTTATATGATTTCCGTCGTTGTTTATATGAAATATCAGTTTGTCTATGTGTTTGCTTGAATTTGGTCCGGGTGGTTGAGTTGCTGTCATAATGTGTGTGGCTACGGTTGGATGGCATAATTTGCGGGTCACTGGTCGGTCTGCGGGAGGCTCGGACGGCGTTGTGGGATAAGAAAACACACCTCGTGCGAGCTCATCTCCAACGTGCGCGCTGGAGGATGCATGACAACATGAGCACCCGAGCCATTCCTCGTTCATCGGTGGCAAAGGCACAGGTGGACAAAAGGGTCGCCAATATTTTGGCTACCCCGGGCAAGATCCAAACAGCCCCTCCCAACAGATTCAAATCCCTTGTTCGCCATGTGTTATTTTCATGGACTAGCAAGATGCTCGTGCATTGCACAGAACATCAAGATGCATTTTTTTACAAACTCCCACATGCATGCAAGGGATAATTAATGTCCTCCTTTGCTAGTACCACGAGGCAAACACCATTAATATTGCATCGATTAGTGTTAGTGGCCTTGTATATCTGCAAATTGTAATTTTGATAGTGACCCCTTGTATATAAAAATGGAGGGAGAAATATGAGAGATAAGGTGAGGAGGAGTGGGGCATGGTGGTGACTGGTGGTCGGACTTGGCGGAGGCATGGGAATGGACGGCGCATTATGTCTAGGTTTGTATCTCTCTCACACACACCCACGTAGGTGGGGGATGTGCACGAAGAGAAGAGGTGCACGCATGGCGCACGTACTCCCGTCCGTTTCCCAACCACACCCGCACGGGTACACGGTGGAGCTCATTTCTGTATGAAAAAGGCAGCCCACGTGGTAAGTTGGCACGTGTACTGGTTGTCCACTTGGTGGAGGAAGGATTGTCTACCATGGGTGAACAAACAAATTGCGACTTGACGCGTTATGTTAAATTAAAAAAAGAGGCAAACCATGTGGGGCCTACCTTAGAGGCAAGGCTCTATACACTGGAGTACTTTTGATGTGTCCCGTCAACTCGCAGAACGTGGAGAAGCTTGCTTAGTATGCCGTCTCCCCCGCCCACGGGCGCGGTGGCTCGCAGGATGAGGTGAATCTTGCTTACTAGTACTACTACTACTACTACTACTACTACTACTACTACTACTACTACTACTACTACTACTACTACTGTGCACCTTTACGCCTGCTCCCTCGCCCACGCGCGCGGTGGCTCACAGCATGAGGAGAAAATTTTATTACTCCCTCTGTTTACTCCTCGTCCCTACTACATACTTTGGTTAGTACTCCCTCCATTTACTTATACAAGGCCACTATAAAAAATACATTTTGCATCTATACTAGGCCACAAATAGTAATCGAGACAAAAGTTACTACTCCCTCCTTTCCAGTTTATGGCTCAATTTCAAAATCTCTCCAACCAAGGTAGACGGCGAGTGGTCGAATTAATTTCGTAGTTTGCACAAGTAATTAGTACGCTCGTTTTTCTCAAGAAGTTATATTTACCGAGGCATTAATTAGAACGAATGCATGAATGACCACAAATTTCCATGAACTTGTACATGCATTGGTTAGTTTCCTCTTGACACTGCTTGCGTCGGGTGATCTAACCCACCTCGAAATCCTACATGTAATTGTACTACTACTAGTATAGTAGAATTGAGATTTATCAAACGGAAAAAGGAATGTTTTTTAGATGAGACCTATAAACTCTAGTGGGTACGTACTCCGTAATAACAGATTTTTCCAAAACTAAGTCGCTCCCTTTCATGAATTATGTAGTATACTCCTCCGTCGATGCTCCCTTTCATGAATTCTGTACTTCCTGTCGCCGACATGTGGGACATATAGCAACTGGGTCGATGTGTCAAGCACCAAATAACAGTGGAGAACAGCAGGGGGGACGCACCCCACTTGTACCGGCCCAGTAGTACTAATGAGCAATGAGACGTCAAATCACAATGCCGTACCTTCCCAGACGGACGAAGCAACCATTATTTCACACTTCGGTTCGCCATCATCTCAAACCACGTAGTATTGCTTCTGCCTCAAGAGGGACACGCGCATCGCCTTGGTACATCATGACACGTGGGACCGCATGACAGGCCATGCTCCCCCGCCGATCGCTCAATAAAATCACCTCATTTTTAATATACTTCCTCCGTATCGATTTACTACATGGCATGCATGTCGTTCTAGGTTGAGAATTTAACTGGCTATATATGTGATGAACAATACTCTAGCCTTTTAAAAAATGTATAGTTTTGTACAATAGTACTATCGATGGATTGCGCCATGGAGCAAAAGTTGAAATTAAAAAAAAGGTGGTACATATAGAGAGCGCTCGTCGCCAAATTATGCATATAGTACTATTAAAAAAGCTAATACGTGCTTAATTGGGGTGCTAAATTCTATTAAAGAAATACTAGTAGTATGTACATACTGAAGAGTTAAAGTAACGAGAAGAAACATAACATAGTTCTGCTGGGGGCTCAACACAACACACCCCTCAAATTAAACTAAGCACACCTGAAATTAAACTATGCAACTAATCCGGTAGACACTACATTAGAAGTTTAGAACCACCATGAGCAACGACACTACCACCTTACTCGGAGTCCTCGTCCACGTCCTCGACTTCGTCCTTGTCCCTCTCCCTCTTGGCCGATACTTCTTTGCTTGAACCGCACACTTGGCTGTTGCTCTTCATCCAACCCTTGTAGATATTCAAACAAAGGTAGCCATCCATTGCAGCGTAGTGGATGTGGTCTATATCTAGTACATTCCGCTGCCATGCGTGACGATGAAACGTGTAATGAGGTTTCTCCAGTTTACGGTACGAAGGATGAACCATGGCTCCTGCCAGGGTCAGCATTGATGGCTGACGAGAGGGCACCGGCCGATTCTTCTGGAGGTTGAAGGGGTTGCCTACACCGAGGCCTATCCGACCCAGGACTTCTTAGTCATTCTTAAAGTCTACAGTAATGAATTTCACTATTTTGTCCTTGAGGAAGTCCTTAAAATCCTGGCACTCAACGTCGGCATGGCATATGTGGTATACCAAGCAAACATTATGTACGCAAACTTGGATCATGGCGAGCTTCTTCCTCTCTTCGTCCTTTAGATCCTTCTCTGGTCCTAGGACTGTGGTGTACTCAACATCTAGCCCAGCGACCCACTCATCATCTGAGTTTTCAAACATGCGTCTGAAGCGAGAAAGGCATCCTTTCACCGTCGTGGAAGAACGGGTGTAGATGACATCGAACTCATCGCCGGTGATGGTTCTAACCTTGTACTCACCGCCAATTGTGGAGATTTGGGACGCCATGGATTTGGGAGGAGGGTTAGGATTAGTGGAACTGCCATAATGTGAATGGACGAGATGACTAGGAGCGAACCGCCGTAGTATTGAAGGACGTGCGGGGATGAGTAGGAGCGAACTGCCAGTGTGCGAACAGCAGGGTAGTGGCTTTCCATTCTCCCATGATACGGGCTTCCGAGAGCCCTTGGATCTGAGATCGAACGGTTGCATGGCGTGATTCTACACCTATGGGTGAATATCCTATCCTGGAGGGTTATTCTGCAAATTTTCAGCAACTTAGCATGCGACCGTTTGATCTCAGATCCAAGGGCTGCCAGCAGCCCGTATCATGGTCGCGCTACCACAACCATCGGGTCGCTCGCGCGGTCACGTGATACGTCTCCAATGTATCTATAATTTTTGATTGTTCCATGCTATTATATTATCAACCTTGGATGTGTTATATGCATTTATATGCTATTTTATATGATTTTTGGGACTAACCTATTAACCCAGAGCCTAGTGCCAGTTTCTGTTTTTACCTTGTTTTAGAATATCGCAGAAAAGGAAAACCAAATGGAGTCCAATTGACCTGAAACTTCACGGAACTCATTTTTGGAAGGAAAGCAACCTGATGGACTTGGAGTGCACGTCAGGAAAGAAATGAGGGAGCCACGAGGTAGGGGTGCGCGCCCACCCCCCTAGGGCGCGCCCTCCACCCTCGTGGGCCCCTCGTGCCCCCCTAACATACTTCTTCCGCCTATATATCTCCATATACTCTAAAAGCATCGGGGAGCACAATAGATCAGGAGTTCCGCCGCCAGAAGCCTCTATAGCCACCGAAAGCCAATCTAGACCCGTTCTGGCACCTTGCCGGAGGGGAATCCCTCTCCGGTGGCTATCTTCATCATCCCGGTGCTCTCCATGACGAGGAGGGAGTAGTTCTCCCTCGGGGCTGAGGGTATGTACCAGTAGCTATGTGTTTGATCTCTCTCTCTCTCTCTCTCTCTCTCGTGTTCTTGAGATGGCACGATCTTGATGTATTGCGAGATTTGCTATTATAGTTGGATCTTATGATGTTTTCTCCCCCTTCTACTCTCTTGTAATGGATTGAGTTTCCCCTTTGAAGTTATCTTATCGGATTGAGTCTTTAAATATTTGAGAACACTTGATGTATGTTTTGCCGTGCGTATCTATGGTGACAATGGGATACCACGTGATTCACTTGATGTATGTTTTGGTTATCAACTTGCGGGTTCCGCCCATGAACCTATGCATAGGGGTTGGCACACGTTTTCGTCATGATTCTCCGGTAGAAACTTTGGGGCACTCTTTGAGGTTCTATGTTTTGGTTGAATAGATGAATATGAGATTGTGTGATGCATATCGTATAATCATACCCACGGATACTTGAGGTGACATTGGAGTATCTAGGTGACATTAGGGTTTTGGTTGATTTGTGTCTTAAGGTGTTATTCTAGGACGAACTCTAGGGCTGTTTGTGACACTTATAGGAATAGCCCAATGGATTGATTGGAAAAAATAACTTTGAGGTGGTTTCGTACCCTACCATAGTCTCTTCGTTCGTTCTCCGCTATTAGTGACTTTGGAGCGACTCTTTGTTGCATGTTGAGGGATAGTTATATGATCCAATTATGTTATTATTGTTGAGAGAACTTGCACTAGTGAAAGTATGAACCCTAGGCCTTGTTTCCTAGCATTGCAATACCGTTTACGCTCACTTTTATCATTAGTTACCTTGCTGTTTTTATATTTTCAGATTACAAAAACCTTTATCTACCATCCATATACCACTTGTATGACCATCTCTTTGCCAAACTAGTGCACACTACAAAAAAAGACAGATCCATGACATTTTGGGCCGAACGAATTTTTTTTCTGTCATACATATGACACTTCTATGACAATAATTGTGACAAAACCCGGTATCATCATAGATGTGGTGGGCTCCTACTTCTATGACAAAAAATCATGACAGAAAATGGGCTTTTCGTCCTAGGCGGGCCGGAGACGCAGCTGCATGACATTCTTTGGGCTGTCCATGACGGAAAAAACCATGGTAGAAGCGAGGGGGAGGAAAATTTCAGGGAGTTCCCGGTTACGGTGGGAGGTCGGGGGCCGAGCGATGCGCGTTTCTCTCGTACACGTACGCGCGTGTGTGCGAGGCGTTGGCTCTAACTGAACCTGAGCGAGGCGTTGGGCTCTAACTGAACCCGAGCGATTGCACTGCAGGCTAGCTACGCGTTATTGAACCCGAGCGATCGATCGATGGCTGTTAACTGAACCCGATCGAGCGATTCCTTCGCTACTGCTGCTAACTAAAGCCGATCGATGCTGCCTCTGGATGAACAGTGAGCGTTGCGGGGGGGGGGGGGGTGGATGAACAGTTCCCGGTGGGGGTGGATGAACAAGACCTTGTGGTGTTGCCTCTAGATGAACAGGACCCCGATCGATCGAGCCGGTTGGGGCTGGATGAAGAGGACCCCATGGAGGGCTGGATGAAGAGGACCACCCCGTGGAGGGCAGGATGAACAGTAGATGGGGGAGGGCAGGATGAACAGGAGCCCGTGGAGGGGTGGTTGAACAGGAGCCCGTGGAGAGGAGTGGTTGAACAGTAGCCGGTGGAGTAGCGCACGGTGGAGGCTAGATGAACAGGAGCCCGTGGATGAACAGTCGCAGGTGGAGGCTGGAGGAGGTCGACGGTGGATGAACAGTAGCTCGTGGAGGCTGGAGGGGGTCAACGGTGGAGATGAACAGTATCCCGTGGAGTCACGTTTTGCGGTACGCCACACCCCTCCCAATGAACAGGACCCCGTTTCGACCGTAGTGCTCCAACACAAGTCCGTTTTGTCCGTTTTAAGGTACGCCACACCCCTCCCGATCAACAGGACCCCCGTTTCGACCGTAGGAGGTCCGTTTCCTCCATTTTGCGGTACGCCAGACCCCTCCCGATGAACAGGATCCCGTTTCGAACGTGGTCGGTCGAACACAAGGCCGTTTCCTCCGTTCTGCGGTACGCCAGGCCTCGTTTCCATCGCCTGTTTCGTCCAAGCCCTCCCGATGAACATGACGCATTCTCTTGCCTCCCCATGAACACGACGCATTTCGTTGCCTCCCCATGAACACGACGACGACGCTGTTTCTCCGTTCCGACCCAGCCATGTACACGAGCCCTGGCCGTACGTATGCGTGAGTAGGCGTTCGAGACCCCGCCCGTATGTACACATATGTGGCCGTATTTTCTTTCTTGCACCCTGGCCGCTGTACATACGTGTACATGCTACGTGCGCGCCTCTACTACGACACGTGCGTGCCTCTACATCGACCAGTATATATGTACATACACGTTCGCGACCAGAATGACAACGCTATGTACGCTTCGACCAGGTGGGTCCCGACTGTCAGGCACTTCCTTGCGTGCGCAGATATAGCTGGTGGGTCCCAGCAGTTAGGGGGGGCGAATCATTTTGTTTTTTTTTGCCCGGACGCACTTCCTTGCGTGCAAAGGTGTAGCTAGTGGGTCCCAGCAGTCAGGGGGGAAATGTTTTTTTCGCGAAATACGGTGGCCCGTTCGGTGGGTCCCTGCTGTCAGGTGGAGGAATAATTATTTTGCATGTAATAAGGAGGCACTTCTTTGTTGTGGCCGTGGACCCAGCTGTCAGCCTCTCCACGTACAGTCCACGTCCGATGGAAGTCGTTCCTTGACCACGTTGACCACGCCGCGCCGAGAGCACCAGGGCGGTGGACGATGGCAAGGCCTAGGAAGGGGACGACAGGGAGCCCGGGAAGACGCGGCAGTGGAAGCCCGCGCGGAGAGGAGTACGAGGGTTCACTGGTTCGGCTGCGGTGTGAGGCTATCGTTGCCACAGGGCCTGGCCAGTGGTGGGAATACTAGGGGCGGTGAGGCCTACGTGGCAGCACAGCCGGCCATGGGAGGCAGGAGCATGCGGCACGACCGGCGCTGCTTTGGGCGGCTGGAGCAAGAAGACCAGAGGTTGAAGAAGCACTATGACCGTTGGATGGACATCGTACGGTCACTAGAGCTAGAATTGTTCATATTGACTAAAGTTGACAAAGGCCCCCGTCCTAGTCAACTTAGTAGGCCCACAAGTCAGCCTCCCACCATGGTGGGTCCCAGCTAGCAGGGGGAGTATTCATTTTTTTTGTGCGTAATAAGGAGGCACTTCCGGTGGGTCCGAGCTGACAGCGGGGAGAACGTTTTTTCGCGAAATATGCTGGCCTGTGCAGTGGGTCCGACCGGTCAGGAGGGAAATGTTTTTTTTTCGCGAAATAAGGTGGCCCGTCCGGTGGGTCCCTGCTGTAAGGTGGAGGAATAATTATTTTTCGCGTAATAAGGAGGCACTTCCTTGCGGCCACCTGGACCCAGCTGTCAGCATCTCCACGTACAGTACTCTTCCGATGGAAGTCGGTCGTTGACCACGTTGACCACGTCGCACCGAGAGCACCAGGGCGGTGGTATGGACGACAGCGAGGCCTAGGAAGGGGACGACACGGAGCCGGGGAAGACGCGGCAGTGGAAGCCCGTGCAGAGAGGAGTACGAGGGTTCACTGGTTCGGCTGCGGTGTGAGGCTACCGTCGCCGCAGAATAACAGGGGGTGTGGGTGAGTGGAGGGATGGCCTGGCCAGTGGTGGGAGTAGTATGGGGGCGGTGAGGCCTCCGCGGCAACACAGCCGGCCACGGGAGGCAGGAGCAGGCGGCACGACCGGCGCTGCTTTGGGTGGCTGGACCAAGAAGCCAAAGGTCTAAGAAGCACTACGGTCATTGGATGGACATCGTACGGTCACTGAAGCTAGAAACGTTTATTATTGACTAAGTTGACAAAGCCCTTGGTACGCTCCAACTTAATAGGCCCACATGTCAGCCTCCGAAATGGTGCTCCCCAGATGTCAGGGGGAGGAATCATTTTTTGGGCGGCCGAAGCTAAGAATATCCGAGATTGGAGAAGAAGCACGACATCCGTTGGATAGACATCCAATGGCCACTGCTGCTAGAACCATGTGTTGACTATAATAAGTTGGCAAAGCCTTGCATACGCGTCAATTTTTTAGGGGACGCATCACTTAGTAGGCCCACAAGTGTGTGGCAGAAAACTTATAGCCCATTTGCATTTTTTCAGAATGTACAACCCATTTTGGAATTCAAATGGAATTTACAACAACCCTTTTACAGTTTGTTAAAAGTACAACCCATTTTCTAGTTAGGACAATGATTAATAATTTCAACCAACCGTTGAAGACAAAATTCAATAAAATTTCCCACATTTTGATGGGCTCCAAAATATTTTTATCCCGAAATTTCTAGTCAGATTAAATATAAATTTGTATTACGTAAAAATCCAACGAAACATTGCGCACGCAACAATGAAAATTTAAGATTTTCAAAATCCATAAATAATATTTTATAAACTAATTTCGTGTTTGGTGCATTTTTTATAGTTACTGCCCAGTTTTTATAATTACATCCCATTTATTATTTTTTAAAGCCCATTTTCCTGTTAAGCCTAATGCATCCCTCCTAGGAAAGATTTGCAGCCCAGCGGGGCGGAGAATAACAAGTTGACCTTGCTTGGGTATTCCTCAAAAAGACGTATAGTTGGGCTAGCCATTTTCATCTTGAAAAAATTAGTATCTGGGCTGGATATCTGGCCTGGGCTAGACGGGCCACAGCCGGCCCTGTTAATACCCTGCTCTCCTCTGAACAACAACGAAATCATCGCCTAGAAAAACTCTGCAGTGCTCACGCCTCAAAAACACAAATACTGCTCGAGTTGCTTGGTCCCAGCTGTCGGCCGCACCTTGTGCAATTCTCTCGTTTATATTGACTACATAGGTTGACAATGGTGTGGGACCGTGATGTCACGAATCCAGGAGAAAGCAAAAAAAATAGTTGTACATAATAAGGAGGCACTTGCGTACGTACGGCTATGGCCCTAGTGGGTCCCTAGTGTCATCCAGTCAAAATAAAGTCATCTCCTGAATCCTCATGTTCATTGACGATGTTAACAATGCTCGGCACCACGGCGAGCGCAACAACTCAAAGGACAACGGAGAGGGCCTCGCGGGCCCTACAGATGGTCTGATCCAGCGCCCGCTACTCATTCAGGAAGCCAGGATCATCGGACACCTATGAGCACCTTCGAGAAACTGAGACGGCATGAAACGGTAAGGCCGCGCTTGGGAGCTCTGGTTTATTTCAAACCTGTATTAACATATAAGTGTAATTTACTCGTCATCAAAAACAATGCGTAAAATACAGGCGTAATGAAACAGAGGGCCCGAGGTCTGTAAGTAAAACCGGGGGGTTACGCGTGTAATTTGATAGACCAGTGTATATTTTACGAGCACTGCTATATGGACGACATTACCAGACGATACATGCACGGCGTGCGTATCATGCCATCCATGGGCAAGGCTGAAACAGCAGCTAACGACTGGATTAGCAATCGTCCGAGTGTCGTTCAGCGTTTTTATCGTGTGTCAAGTACTTCCGATATTTTACTAGTCGAAATCGACCAACCAAGCGCCTTCGCCCGAGACCATCTGCTTTAATTTACAAGCGTCAGTTTTACAAGCGGTTTTGGTTGGAAAACTACGATCCAATCACGGCCTAATATCATGAGTTGGTCGGAAGATCATATGGTTTCACGTCTAACCTACCCGACTTGTCGTATAGGCTATGAATGAAACATCAGACGATGAACTTCTTAAGCACGGATAAAACATAAGAGGATGATCTTCTTAACAAGCAAATCACTGGCATTAGATCGACATGCAAAACAATACGAAGCATTATTCTCAGGAGGCACGGTGAACAGCTCGTGATGCCGCATGCCACAACATTCCAAGCTCAACTTTGCAATCAAACACAAGGCCTGGCATTACATAGACAATATTCAGAACAAACTCTTAACACAGGAATATCTCAGCAGAGTAACTATTTACTTCTAAACTGAACACATGAATAGGAAAAAACACTCGACGCTGCTCACAGCAATGGCGTCCCACTCAAAAATATCAAATGCATGTCTTCTGGCTAACATCAATGAGCAAATTTTGACGAGGTTTTCCAATTCCAATATATTAAACTAACGTCTTCTTGCTAACATCAATGATTAAACTTTGACAAGCTTTTCCCATTCAAAATATGTAATGCCTATGATCGTGGAGTCCTGTCGTAGCTTTTATACTTGTTTGGGCACTTTTTGCCCAGGGCACTCCACGTATTGTTAAATTGCCAATGGTCTCTGCATTGTAGTCATGTCACCGGTGTCTAATAATACTTTGTAAAGCTTCTCGGTCATTCCTTCTGTAATGTAGCACAAACAGTGACTGCTTCTTTCTGCAAAGTGGAACGACCAACTAGACCCAGTAATGCAACAATTTTCCTTACACATTGGCTCCTTTTGTGCAGTTAAACTAAAATCGAAGTCGGAATGAAACCGAGCTTTAATTTTGATATCCCTGTAAGCAACAATAGGTATAAGGGAAACAATTACTAAGAAATAACGGTTGATGACTTGTACTCCTAGAAGAAAAGCATCTACTGATCTACATTATCTTAATGGGAAACAAAGTAGGAGAGTAGCAATTCTCCATCAGTGTGATTCATTCATATTGACTGAGACATTATCTTAACAATGCCTTGTTTCAACATGTATAAAGAACGACAAAGCTTATAAAGGGGGTGATGCTGAATTTGTTGTAACAAAGCAACAAGCATCATGTCTGGGTTGGTCCCATTTTTGTTCACTACTTAATGGGAAAAGACAGCAATACAATAGCTTCAATTCATCATTTATTTAAAACAGTACCAATACAAGTAGCACAACATCTCAAAACACACTCCACGATCATGTGGATGAAGGCAAGTACCAACCTGTCATGACGCACACAAGATCACATACGAATCTGCCAACATGAATAGGAAATCCAATCTCGTTTTGTGCAGTTGCACTGAAATCAACCAAAGTGTTTCGCATAGCGAAACAAAATGTCACAATAGCAACAAGTTGAATAGATATCCCTGTATAAACAGAGGCAATAAAGGAATCAATTACTGGCTAAAAAAGGAGGATGAAACATGCGGCCACAAAAATGGTAATCCCGCCAATCCCTAACAAGTGTTGCAGTTTTGAAATAAGATTCAATAGTTAATTCTGAGAGTGGCATCAATTACTGGCTTATAAAGGGGGTGATGTTGAATTTGTTGTAACAAAGCAACAAGCATCATGTCTGGGTTGGTACCATTTTTGTTCACTACTTAATGGGAAAAGACAGCAATACAATAGCTTCAATTCATCATTTATTTAAAACAATACCAATACAAGTAGCACAGCATCTCAAAGCACACCGCACAATCATGTGGATGAAGGCCTGTACTGACCTTTCATGAGACAACCAACATAAAATACGAATCTACCAACACGAATAGGAAATCCAATCAAGTTTTGTGGAGTTGCACTGAAATCAAGCAAAGTTGCCGGTGTGACATTTAAGTTTTCTATAGCAACAAGTTGAATAGATATCCCTGTTTTAAGAGGCAAAAAAGAAAACAATTACTGGCCAATAAAGGAGGATGAAACATGCGGCCACAAAAAGAAGCATCTACCATATCTTGATGGAAAACAAAGTATAGGATAGTGGCATTTCTAAAATGGTTGCATTGATTCATATTAACAGAGAAATTATTTTAAAACAGATCAGTAGTTAATTCTGAGATTAACAACAGCAAAATAGCTGCATGGGACATGCCAGCACCATGTGCGTCCACACGTATAAATGGGTGATGCAGAGTATGTAGCCAAGCAGCATATATGCGCTGGTCCCATATTTGTTCTCTTTGAACCTTCTTCCTATGTGAGGGCAGCAAATCTAGTCGTGCACAAACTACCCGACCCCCAGTTTCTTTCCCTTTTCAATAAAGAGATCAGTTCCTTACAGATGTGTGTACTGGGTTACCCCCTTTCACTGGTAGAAAAAGGGCCTGTTGTCCCGGTTCGTAAGGGCCTTTTGTCCCGGTTCTGGAACCGGGACTAAAGGGTCGGTACTAATGCCCTGTCCCTTTAGTCCCGGTTCAATCTAGAACCGGGACAGATGGGCCTCCACGTGGCCTGTGCGCGGAGCCCAGGCAGGAGACCCTTTGGTCTCGGTTGGTGGCACCAACCGGGACCAATAGGCATCCACGCGTCAGCATTTCTGTGGCTGGGGTTTTTGTTTTTTTTTGAAAGGGGGGGGGTTTGGGGGTTTTGGGGGGTTAATTTAGGTGTTTCATATATTGTGTTAGCTAGCTATAATTAATAGAAAGAAGTGTCCTCTCTTATGTCCGTGCTTGGTCGACGCTACGTACTATACATACGTATAGAGAGGACTAGACACGCTAGCTATCTAGTAAGCAAATGAAGGAAACAAAAGATCGTCATGAACATATATGCATACAGAGAGAAGTGATATCGACCACCTCTCCTTCTCCGAGAGATTGGTCGAACAACAAGTTCTCGTATATCTATCCGACACTACCGGCTACATATATACAATAATTATCTCTTACAAATATAATCATACGGACTCATGGTCCACATAGTATTCTTCGTCTTCAGCGATCACGTGGTCAAGAAAGAATGTCGCCAATTCCTCTTGAATTGCTCGCATGCGAGCTGGTGCTAGGAGTTCATCCCGCTTCCGAAACATCTAATTTAAAGAAGGGGGTCAATACATATATATATGAATGAATGAAACTCAACACAAATGATGGTAATAAAATAAAATTGTGAATGTTGTTATTTACGTACTTCATATTGTTCGTCAGTGTAGCCCCGCTCACAGGTCGTGTGGCGAATGGACTCGCAAACGTAGTATCCACAGAAATCATTCCCTTGTTCCTGCCACAACCACTTTACAAGAAATACAGATCAGTCAAACTAATAAGAAAGAATGCCAAATGGTATTGATGAAACTAGCGCTTGAATCACTACTAGATGCGTGGAACATGCTACTATAGTGCTTACTTTCCGGTGTCTAAATTGCAGCTCCTTCGGCAGTCCCGGAGCTTTTCTGGTGAATTTTCTCCAAACCCTGCCGGACAAAGAAAACAATTACTTGATATATCATGAAATGAACAAAGTTGCTGATATGGTGGATAATGATCAATTTAACTTACTTCTCGAGTATTTGAGTCATGTCTGCATAGTCCTGGGGATCTTTTCGTCTTGAGTCTAAGACGGTTACTAGTCCCTGCTCAAGCTTAATCTCTAGGAGAATATAGTGGAAACTTCACACGCATGCATAACTCATCAATTACATTACTATAACCTTGACTAATATATAAGGGAAACCGAATACGCACAAGACAGTAACACTCACTTGAAGTTGTAAGGAAAGAGTATTATATCTTTGTTTTCATTTATTACCAACGATCGTAGCAAGTTGCCCTCGGTAGCTACGACATGAAATTTAACCTGAGTTGCATCTATGAGATATGTGTTAATGAACCCAATATCACCGACTTGTCTTTTCTTCATTCGGCGATCTTCAATGTGCATAATATAGTGAGGATGATTATAAATACATGCAATGAAAGAGCTGTGCCATATAGAGAGACTTAATGACAGAAGTAGTACTACTTACAGACAGTAGCAGGCGACCGTTGTTTTATCGAGGGCCAATTGATTGAAAAACTGAAAGAACTCCTCAAATGGAACATGCAACAGTTCAATTCCAACGAGGTCATGCTCCTTTTTAACTTTCACATACAAAAGTACTCCTCCCCCCAGAGTCTATGCAGATTTTCAAGTACTAATCATGCAATCTTCGCATCATCGTTGATAGAGATCTTTCATCTTTGACGAGAGGCTTCCCGTACTCGTATCTTTGTATCTGCACCTCCATGAAATCATAATGTACATTGTCGGGCAGGTAATCGCCAAGATTGCTATAACCGGGCACCATCCTCGGATCATTAGCGACGTTGTTGCTAGGCACCTTGAGCGGGGGGCACGATTGCTTCACTTGTTCGCCAAGCTGTGCAATTTGTTTCCCAGCTCGTCGTTCTTTCATCCTTTGATCACTGACAGTACTTCCCGACCGCTCCGCTTCGGCAAATTCCTTTCCAATAATGCGCTCATAGTTTCCTTTCGGCGGAGACTTGGGTGGTTTTGTCAGGACAGCCAGAGTGCGCTTCGCTTTCACCGGATCTACCTTCTCCTCCGGAGGTGGATGTTTCTTTGCTTTCACCCCTTCAAAGTAGTTCCTCACTTCTTCTCGTGCGACCTCGGCGTTCTCCTCTGGGGTCCTCTTGTATGGTAACTTCTGTGGAGTCTTCAGAGAAGGACCAAATCTGTATTTCCTCCGGCCTCTGGTTGTATTGCTAGACGCCGGCAGAGTAGACGGAGCGGTTGTCTTCTTTACTTGCTTATGAGGCAGAGGAGAAGGTCTACGACGCGCTGGAGCAGCCGGAGCGGCGGCAGGTCTCTTCTGCCCTTGCTGATGAGGCGGAGAAGGAGGAGGCTGGCTGCTCAGGGGCATCGGTGCAGGCGGAGAAGGAGACGGAGTGCCGCCACACGCTAGAGAAGGAGCCGGTCGAGTGCCCTGATCATCACTCGCCGGAGGAGGAGGCGGTGGAGGAGGCGGAGTGCCCTGACTCGCCGGAGGAGGAGGCAGTGGAGGAGGAGGAGTGCCCTGACTTGCCGGAGGAGGAGGAGGAGGCGGAGGCGTCCAGTTCGGAAGGTTGATGAGCTCCTTCCGCCATAGGCATGGAGTCTTCAGAGCAGACCCCAGCCTAGTCTCCCCTTCACCGGTAGGGTGGTCAAGCTGGAGGTCCTCAAATCCCTCCGTTATTTCATCCACCATCACCCTAGCATATCCTTCTGGAATCGGCCGGCAGTGAAAAGTTGCGCCGGGTTCAGTAGGATAAACAGAGCCAACAGCTGCCTTGACCTTCAAATTCATCCATTGCGTCATAAGGTGGCAATTTTGAGACTCCATGATAGCATCCACGGGATAGCTGGCAGGAGCCATCAAGGCATGCTCCGGCTGAAGCAGCTCGGTGGAAGCCATGCTGCTTCTCCGCTGAGATGGCGGGGTAGCTTCGGGGGAAGCTTCGGCAGTACGTTTGCTGCGATTTGATTCTCGTTCCTCTATGCTTGTACCCTTGCTTGCAGCGCCTGCATTTGGGTCTGCTGCACTTTTTTCCTCCTCTCATGAGATTTGTAACCGCCTGCGTCCGGAAACCCAACCTTCCACGGAATGGAGCCAGGCGTGCCTCATGTCCATCCAGGGTGCTCAGGACTCCCGAGGGCTATTGTGAACTCATCGTTCTCTCTGTCTGGAAAGAACGTCCCTTGCTGCGCTGCTTCGATATACTGCTGAAGCTTCCTGACTGGTATGTCCATTTGATCGTTCGTCCAAATGCACTTCCCTGTTACAGGGTCCAAGGTTCCGCCAGCCCCGAAGAACCAAGTCCGGCAACAGTCTGGCCAGTTAATTGTCTTTGGTTTGATCCCTTTATCAACCAGATCATTCTCAGTCTTGGCCCACTTAGGCCGGGCTACGAGGTAGCCACCTGACCCCATGCGAAGGTGATGCTTCTTCTTCGCAGCATTTTGCTTGTTTGTCGCCGACATCTTCTTACTCTTTTACGATGTCTTGTGGGCCACAAATGCGGGCCAGTGATCTATGATCTTCTCATATCTGCCCTTGAATTCTGGTGTCTCATTATTTTCGACAAACTTATTCAGATCTTTCTTCCACCTCCTGAATAGTTCTGCCATCCTCTTAAGAGCAAAAGACTTGATTAATTGCTCTTTAACTGGCTTCTCTGGATTATTCTCTGGCGGTAGGGTGAAATTTGACTTCAGCTTAGTCCAAAGATCATTTTTCTGCATATCATTGACATAAGACACCTCAGGGTCTTCTATAGCCGGCTTAAACCATTGCTGGATGCTGATCGGGATCTTGTCCCTAACCAAAACCCCGCACTGAGCAACAAATGCGCTCTTTGTCCGGAGGGGTTCAATCGTTTGGCCGTCGGGCGCGATTGCTATGATCTCAAACTTTTCATCCGAGCTCAACTTTTTCTTCGGGCCTCGTCTCTTTACCGAAGTTGTGCTCAATCCAGAGGGCTTGAAAAAAGAACAAAGACTTAATTAATATGTGTACATACCAAAACAATGAATGCATCAATTAGCTAGTCAGCAGAAGAATTTCTTCTCCTCTTTTTTTTCTTCTTCTTCTCTTCTTCTCTTTTTTTCTTCTTCTTCCTCTTTATTTTATCGGGAACGAGGGTCGTCGAGGGTCAGGGTCGCCGAACGGTAGAGGAAACCCTAAATAGCAAGTATCGTGGGTGTGAGATACATGTGGCCGTCGGTGTCGGACACTACATCCACGTCCCACAAGTGACGTGGGCGTCGAAGCCCGCGCCACTTGTGGGACGTGGATGTAGTGTCCGACACCGACGGTACATGTATCTCACACCGACGATACTTTCTATTTAGGGTTTCTCCTCTACTGCTCGGCGACCCTCGACGACCCTCGTTCCCGATAAAAAAAAGAGGAAGAAGAAGAAAAAAAGAGGAGAAGAAAGAATAGAGGAGATCTTCTCCTCTATTCTTTCTTCTCCTCTTTTTTTCTTATTCCTCTTCTTTTTTTATCCTCTTCTTCCTCTCATGTTCGACGACCCTTGACCCCTCGGCGACCCTAGACCCCTCGAACCCTCGACGACCCTGGAACCCTCGACCCCTAGACGACCCTGGAACCCTCGACCCTCGATCCCTCGACCCTATAGAACCCTCGACCCTGTTACCCTAGTTCCCGATTCTATTTTCTCTTCTTCTCCACTATTCCTTTCTTCTTCTCCTCTTCTTTTTCTTCTTTTTCTTCTTCTTATTTATTTCTCCTTTTCTTCCTCTCCTCTTGTTCTTTCTTTCCTCTTCTTATTTTCTTCTTTCCTATCCTTCTTTTCCTTCCTTTCTTAATATCACTTAGCAAATTTTGCAACTATAGGGAGGGGGTGCTCCCGTGGTCTAAAATCCGTCTATGCACGATAGAAAATTCTGAAAAAATACATCTATTATCCCTCAATGGCCCGCCTGATCATGAACAAAAAAACATGTGAATTAAAAAAACATCACGTTCTATGAACAAAAAAACAGTATATTTCATCCACATTCGTGCATACATCATATATGGGATCACCTATGAAAAAACATCATATTCTACGAAAATATCATTACATATATATAAAAAACAAGCATATATATACATATATATAACAAGCATCTATCTTTTGCATATATACATGAACATATATATACACAGAGAACATATATACATACAATCATATACTCACACATATACATATAATCCGAAAAAAACACCATATATACATGAAAAAACAGTTCGGGGGGGGGGGGGGCGCCGGCCTGACAGGGCAGTGGCGGCGCGCGGCGCCAGCGCAGGGCAGGGGCAGCGCACGGCAGCCGCGCAGGGCAGGGGCAGCGGCACGGCGGCCGCGCAAGACAGGGGCGCAGGGGCGCGGGACGGGAGGGGCTGTGCTCATAGGGGGCGGCGGCGACGACGAAGGTGATCAGCCTAACGGCATCGGTGGCGGCAGCGACGGCGAAGGCGAGCAGCCTGATGGCGTCGGTGGCGATGGCGACGAGGAGGAGCAGGGGCGTCGGGCGGCGACGGCGACAAGGAGGAGCAGGGGGCGTCGGGGGAGAAGTGGGTGATTTGGTCGAAAACTGCTAAGTGCTGTATATATAGCAACAGCATTGGTCCCAGTTCGTGAAACCAACCGGGACTAATGCCACCTTTAGTCCCGGTTGGTGCCACCAACCGAGACCAAAGGCCTCTTTTCAGGTGCCCAAAGGGCGGGAAGCGGCGGCCTTTGGTCTTGGTTGGTGGCACCAACCGGGACTAAAGGGGGGCATTGGTCACGGTTCGTGGCACGAACCGTGACCAATGCCCCCCTTTAGTCCCAGTTGGTGCCACCAACCGGGACCAAAGGCCTTGTGCGGCTGCTGCGTCGAAAGTTTAGTCCCACCTCGCTAGTTGAGAGGGGTGCGCAGTGGTTTATAAGCCCCACTGCCGCACCCCTCTCGAGCTCCTCTCCATTGCAGGCTTACGGGCCTAATTGTCACTGCTATGCCTGTGGGCCTACTGGGCCTCCTGCGGGCCTGAATCCTGGCCCTTGGATGGGTTTCTAGTCGTATTCAGGCCGTGGGGGCCCAGTAGGTGGCATTTTTTTGTTTTTTGTTGCTTTATTTATTTTCTTTTGTTTTTTGCTTTATTTTTTAATTCTTTATGCTTTTAGTTTTAGAAAAATTATAAACTTTTTGTTAATGCCATTAGTTTTCAAATTTGAAAACACTTTTTTTGTTTTTTTGTTTTCTTTGTTGCTTTATTTATTTTATTTTGTTTCTACTTACAACAAAATACTTATTGTTGCTATTTTTTTCCAGTTTTTTGTTTTGTTTTCTGCATTATTTATTTTCTTTTGTTTTTTGCTTTATTTTTTATTCTTTTTGCTTTTAGTTTTAGAAAAATTATAAACTTTCTGTTAGTGCCATTAGTTTTCAAATTTGAAAACACTTTTTTAGTTTTTTGTTTTCTTTGTTGCTTTATTTATTTTATTTTGTGATTAACTTTACTATAAAAATAGTTTTTTTCCTGTTTTT
Source organism: Triticum aestivum (assembly GCF_018294505.1). NCBI lineage: Eukaryota > Viridiplantae > Streptophyta > Magnoliopsida > Poales > Poaceae > Triticum > Triticum aestivum. Next base: position 435,888,545 of record NC_057809.1, read on the forward strand.
TTGATTTGTTTTTTGCATTATTTATTTTCTTTTGTTTTTTGCTTTAATTTTTAATTCTGTTTGCTTTTAGGTTAGCAAAATTATAAACTTTCTGTTAGTGCCATTAGTTTTAGAAAAATTATAAACTTTCTGTTAGTGCCATTAGTTTTCAAATTTGAATAGTTAAAATTTGAATTCTTTGAAAATTGTTTGAATCACAAGTTTGTGATTAACTTACTAAAAAATGAGAATAGATGCGCTTATAGAGAAAATTCAACCTAAATTCCTAGTAAATTTCTATGAATTTCAGAGAAATTCACTATGAATTTAGGTTAAACTTTTCTCTATTAGGGCATCTATTTTCACTTTGAGAGGAGCTCAACAAGGCAGAGAGGGAAGGGCTTATAAACCGGTGTGAGCCCCCTTCGGTTGGCGAGGTGGGACTAAACTCTGCCCGCAACGAGGACCAACCCTTTAGTCCCGGTTTGTGGCACAAACCGGGACTAATGGTCATGGGCCAGGGGCGAGGAGCAAAATTATAAAATTTCTGTTAGTGCCATTAGTTTTAGAAAGTTGAAAGTTGAAAGTTGGCATGGGCCAGGGACTAATGGTCATGGTATTACGAGGGCCGAACCATAAGACATGAAAGCATTTCAAATGAACTCTGAAAAAGTTGAAAGTTGGCATGGTATCATAATTTCACCCACATAGCATGTGCATATACAAAACGGACAATGGTAGCATGTTCGTGTGTTACAAAGTTGGCATGGTATCATCATAATAGTTGCGGGAGAAAGTCTTCACTTTTTCTCGCTTGTGTCATTTGCTTATTGCGCCATAACCATGGATAATCTTCATTGTTTATCAGGATGCTTGGGTCAGCCTTGACATTGAAGGGAGGAATTTCATGAAACTTTTCATAATCTTCAGACATGTCTGTCTTGCCGTCCACTCCCAGGATGTCCCTTTTTCCTGAAAGAACTATGTGGCGCTTTGGCTCATCGTATGATGTATTCGCTTCCTTATCTTTTCTTTTTCTCGGTTTGGTAGACATGTCCTTCACATAGATAACCTGTGCCACATCATTGGCTAGGACGAACGGTTCGTCAGTGTACCCAAGATTTTTCAGATCCACTGTTGTCATTCCGTACTGTGGGTCTACCTGTACCCCGCCGCCTAACAGATTGACCCATTTGCACTTAAACAAAGGGACCTTAAAATCAGGTCCGTAGTCAAGTTCCCATATGTCCACTATGTAACCATAATATGTGTCCTTTCCGCTCTCGGTTGCTGCATCAAAGCGGACACCGCTGTTTTGGTTGGTGCTCTTTTGATCTTGGGCGATCGTGTAAAATGTATTCCCATTTATCTCGTATCCTTTGTAAGTCAATACAGTCAAAGATGGTCCCCTGGACAACAAGTACAACTCATCACAAACAGTGTTGTCACCTCTGAGACGTGTTTCCAACCAACTGCTGAAAGTCCTGATGTGTTCACATGTAATCCAGTCGTCGCACTGCTCCGGGTGTTTGGAGCGCAGACTGTTCTTGTGTTCATCGACATACGGGGTCACCAAGGTAGAGTTCTGTAGAACTGTGTAGTGTGCTTGAGACCAAGAATATCCGTCCCTGCATATTATTGAGTCTCTTCCAAGAGTGCCTTTTCCAGTCAGTCTCCCCTCATACCGCGATTTAGGGAGACCTATCTTCTTAAGGCCAGGAATGAAGTCAACACAAAACCCGATAACATCCTCTGTTTGATGGCCCATGGAGATGCTTCCTTCTGGCCTAGCGCGGTTACGGACATATTTCTTTAGGACTCCCATGAACCTCTCAAAGGGGAACATATTGTGTAGAAATACGGGCCCCAGGATGACAATCTCGTCGACTAGATGAACTAGGACGTGCGTCATGATATTGAAGAAGGATGGTGGGAACACCAGCTCGAAACTGACAAGACATTGCGCCACATCACTCCTTAGCCTTGGTACGATTTCTGGATCGATCACCTTCTGAGAGATTGCATTGAGGAATGCACATAGCTTCACAATGGCTAATCGGACGTTTTCCGGTAGAAGCCCCCTCAATGCAACCGGAAGCAGTTGCGTCATAATCACGTGGCAGTCATGAGACTTTAGGTTCTGAAACTTTTTCTCTGGCATATTTATTATTCCCTTTATATTCGACGAGAAGCCAGTCGTGACCTTCATACTGAGCAGGCATTCAAAGAAGATTTCTTTCTCTTCTTTCGTAAGAGCGTAGCTGGCAGGACCTTTATACTGCTTCGGAGGCATGCCGTCTTTTTCGTGCAAACGTTGCAGGTCCTCCCGTGCCTCAGGTGTATCTTTTGTCTTCCCATACACGCCCAAGAAGCCTAGCAGGTTCACGCAAAGGTTCTTCGTCACGTGCATCACGTCGATTGAGGAGCGGACCTCTAGGTCTTTCCAGTAGGGTAGGTCCCAAAATATAGATTTCTTCTTCCACATGGGTGCGTGTCCCTCAGCGTCATTCGGAACAGCTAGTCCACCGGGACCCTTTCCAAAGATTACGTAGTGTAAATCATTGACCATAGCAAGTACGTGATCACCGGTACGCATGGCGGGCTTCTTCCGGTGATCTGCCTCGCCTTTGAAATGCTTGCCTTTCTTTCGACATTGATGGTTGGTCGGAAGAAATCGACGATGGCCCAGGTACACATTCTTCCTGCATTTGTCCAGGTATATACTTTCAGTGTCATCTAAACAGTGCGTGCATGCGTGGTATCCTTTGTTTGTCTGTCCTGAAAGGTTACTGAGAGCGGGCCAATCGTTGATGGTCACGAACAACAACGCCTTAAGGTTAAATTCCTCCTGTCTGTGCTCATCCCACGTACGTACACCGTTTCCATTCCACAGCTGTAAAAGTTCTTCAACTAATGGCCTTAGGTACACATCAATTTCGTTGCCGGGTTGCTTAGGGCCTTGGATGAGAACTGGCATCATAATGAACTTCCGCTTCATGCACATCCAAGGAGGAAGGTTATACATACATAGAGTCACGGGCCAGGTGCTGTGATTGCTGCTCTGCTCCCCGAAAGGATTAATGCCATCCGCGCTTAAAGCAAACCATACATTCCTTGGGTCCTTTGCAAACTCATCCCAGTACTTTCTCTCGATTTTTCTCCACTGCGACCCGTCAGCGGGTGCTCTCAACTTCCCATCTTTCTTTCGGTTCTCACTGTGCCATCGCATCAACTTGGCATGCTCTTCATTTCTGAACAGACGTTTCAACCATGGTATTATAGGAGCATACCACATCACCTTCGCAGGAACCCTCTTCCTGGGGGGCTCGCCGTCAACATCACCAGGGTCATCTCGTCTAATCTTATACCGCAATTCACCGCATACCGGGCATGCGTTCAGATCCTTGTATGCACCGCGGTAGAGGATGCAATCATTAGGGCATGCATGTATCTTCTCCACCTCCAATCCTAGAGGGCATACGACCTTCTTTGCTGCGTATGTACTGTCGGGCAATTCGTTATCCTTTGGAAGCTTCTTCTTCAATATTTTCAGTAGCTTCTCAAATCCTTTGTCAGCCACATCATTCTCTGCCTTCCACTGCAGCAATTCCAGTACGGTACCGAGCTTTGTGTTGCCATCTTCGCAATTGGGGTATAACCCTTTTTTGTGATCCTCTAACATGCGATCGAACTTCAGCTTCTCCTTTTGACTTTCGCATTGCGTCCTTGCATCGACAATGACCCGGCGGAGATCATCATCATCGGGCACATCGTCTGGTTCCTCTTGATCTTCAGCAGCTTCACCCGTTGCAGCATCATTGGGCACATCGTCTGGTTCCTCTTGATCTTCACCAGCTCCCCCCGTTGCAGCATCACCGTATTCAGGGGGCACATAGTTGTCATCGTACTCTTCTTCTTCGCCGTCTTCCATCATAACCCCTATTTCTCCGTGCCTCGTCCAAACATTATAGTGTGGCATGAAACCCTTGTAAAGCAGGTGGGAGTGAAGGATTTTCCGGTTAGAGTAAGACCTCGTATTCCCACATTCAGTGCATGGACAACACATAAAACCATTCTGCTTGTTTGCCTCAGCCGCATCGAGAAACTCATGCACGCCCTTAATGTACTCGCAGGTGTGTCTGTCACCGTACATCCATTGCCGGTTCATCTGCGTGCATTATATATAATTAAGTGTCCAAATTAATAGAAGTTCATCATCACATTAAAACCAAAGTGCATACATAGTTCTCATCTAACAACATATAGCTCTCTAGAGCATCTAATTAATTAAACCATACATTGAAACTATGTAAAATATTTCAATGCGAAAACAAATGTGATCATAATCGCAACCAACGTAACAATTGATCCAACGGCACAATGATACCAAGCCTCGGTATGAATGGCATATTTTCTAATCTTTCTAATCTTCAAGCGCATTGCATCCATCTTGATCTTGTGATCATCGACGACATCCGCAACATGCAACTCCAATATCATCTTCTCCTCCTCAATTTTTTTTATTTTTTCCTTCAACAAATTGTTTTCTTCTTCAACTAAATTTAACCTCTCGACAATAGGGTCAGTTGGCATTTCCGATTCACATACATCCTACATAAATAAAATCTATGCCACGTTGGTCGGCATAATTTTCAGAAACAATAAATGAACCAATAGTTATAAAGATAATATATATATCGCATCCGAATCATAGACAGGACGAGGGCCAACGGGGGCGGATACCAAAACCATCGCACTATATAAGATGCAATAATAAAAGTAAGAAAATAATACAAGTATCTATATAAACATACAAGTAAGAATATTTTTCCTTTCAGAAAGAAGATAAGAATAAGAGGCTCACCACGGTGGTGCCGGCGATGAGCTCGGCGCGGGTGATCGACGGCGGTGAAGACGGGGACGGGGCGTGACGGACCGCTAAACCTAGACAAATATTATGGAAAATGGAGCTTGGAGGTCGAGCTTGGAGAGGAGAAAGCTTAAGTAGTGTGGCTCGAGCATTCCATCGAACACCTTGTGTGCATAGGAGGTGAGCTAGAGCACCACCAAGCCCTGTGCCCCTCGGCCAGAGAAAAACAGAGCACTGGGGTGCTCTGCTCGTGAGCGAGGGGTATATATAGGCACCTCATTGGTCCCAGTTGGTGACATGAGCCGGGACTAAAGGGGAGCCTTTGGTCCCGGTTCAAGCCACCAACCGGGACCAATGGTGGTGGGCCAGGAGCGAGGCCCATTGGTCCCGGTTCATCCCACCAACCAGGACCAAAAGGTCCAGATGAACCGGGACCAATGGCCCACGTGGCGCGGTCGGCCCCCTGGGCTCACGAACCGGGACCAATGCCCACATTGGTCCCGGTTCTGGACTGAACCGGGACTAATGGGCTGACCCGGCCTGGACCAAAGCCCTGTTTTCTACTAGTGTTTTCCCCTTTTCGACCTACAAAGCGGCTGGATAGCCAGTCTATACTACTTTCCGCCCCTCCTTTCCTCATTGAACCACGTCCTAGATTCTTGCTCTAGCCCACCGCACCCTTCATTCCTCTTCGAACCAAGACCTAGATTCGACTACAGATCGAAAAAGATCCACATGCAGCTAGAGCAACGACGGTTTCAAAGAAACTTATACCTTAGCGTCATCGGGATGTGGCAAGGCGTGCTGCGGGAGGCCGGATCTGCCCACACTAAGTACGACAGCGAGGAAGAAGGGGTCGGTGGCCCTCCCACACAGACGCTAGGTGAAAGAGAACAGCGCAACCGACAATGCATTGCCTCCCTCGCCGAAGGCGATAGAGTGAACGCTGCACCTCCTCCCCTTCCCGGTGCGACGGGATACAGACGCCTCCTTCACCAGCTGTGAGGGGGGAGAGAGAGACAAGAGGCCAACACAGTCTTGTTTAAATCTGGTGAAGAGAGGGTGAGAGACTGTGAATATAGCAAACCCTAGAAAATGTATCTAGACTCATTTTAGTGCTAGATACCTCCATATCTAGATAAATCTAAGACAAGTAATTCGGAACGGAGGGAGTAACATATATGTAGTGCGGGGAGCGTGTGGAGAGTGCAAACCCTAGAGAACAAGCGCTGAGGCTCCCGCTTATATATATACTACTGTAGTATGGACTGAGCTCCGGTGCCTTCACTGCACCTGCTTTTGGCTGTATGACAGGTGAGCTAGCCACATTTGGGCCCACCTGTTGTAAAACCCTAGCGAAAATTGCACCAACGTGAAAGACGACTACGTCTCCAACTCAACCAAGGTGAGCTGACGAAGGATATCATCTTTGTGCATAACAAGCAAAGAGCACTGATGGAAGACAACTTGTTTTTCGTTGAAAATCGATCAGCTTCACCAGCCGACGCAACCATGAGGTGCAACCATGAGCATCGATAGGTCATCGTGGTGATGCATCATCCATTTGGCATCAAGTTTGGGTGAGGCATGTAAGAAGTTCGACAAATCCTCACTTTGGTCTGTTTCTTCTCAGTAATCAAGCTCAAGGAAGGAAGAACCACGTGGTAGAGGACAGTGAGGCGGAACAACAATGGCCATCCAATTTTGTGCAGTTCCACTAAAATTGAGGAAGACATGCCCGGGTATGGAGACACGCATCGCTATTTCCAAAAATATAAATAAGGGTTAGCAACGACATCTCAATTGTCAATAAGAATTAATGAAAAGTACACCAACAAACAGAAGCATCATAATTATCTTGATGGGAACTAAACCAGGATACCCGAGAAAAAAGCATTTCTTCATTTAACCAGTGATAGTACTACCACCATATGGACAATGACCGCACAACCACCATGTACTTTCTGTCGAAACAACATGTATACCTCCACCGAGGCATAAATCAGGACAACTTTTTGAGTGGCATTTCCTCTATAATAGTACTAGTAGGTGATGTTGGACCAGCCGACGAACCCTAGCTACTATGCATGGGGAGCTGGGGAGTAGTCGCATAGAAGAAAACCCGCACGCAGCGACCTGGGGAGCTGGACCAGTACAAGAAGTTATACCTCAGGTGGGCGAGATGTCGTTTAGGCGGGCGGGCGGGATCTGCCCACACGACGGCAGCAAACAAGGGCGCGGAGGATCTTCGTCCGCGCCAGCGCCGGCTCCGAGAGGACGGTGCGCATCGGCTTCCTCCGTCGCCGACGGCGACAACGTCAACACTGCACCTCGTCACCTCCCGCAGCAGACGGGATTCGGCCAGATCTGTGACCACCGGTGAGGAGAGATAGAGTGGACACTGTCATCTTGTTTTGATATGGAGAGGGTGAGAGAGCGAGACGCGAGAAACTCTATCAAACAAGAGGCTATAATGGAGTAAAAAAATCTCTCCATAGCAGTGGTTTTAAGTAGAATACGCACATTCCTGGAAAAAAGAAACGAAAACTGGCGGACAATTTTTTAAGGGTCTGTCTAGGACACATCTAGATGTGACATAGTTATGTCACATATAAGTTGATGTCCACTCTGTTTGTGGTCTTTTCCTAGTTTTTTTTGTTTCTTGTTGCTACATTATACACTTGTGGGAGCTTAGATGTGATATCCTTAAATAACATCTAGATGTGAATTAGACAAACTGATTTTCTAACGTACCAAGGAAGAAAACTCGATCAAAAACACGCCCCCGCTTCCAGGTCGCGAGAGTCGTCGCGCACACACATATAGACATAGACATGCAAATCCGTGTATACGTAAAATTCCATTTCCATCTCCATCTCCAATCATATTTGTCCAACTAACACATTATTTACGTTGTTAATTATATACGCAGCAATATTAACGTACAACATCTCTTGTTTGCGCACGTCCGGACCGCTGCCACAGCCGGTCCTGACCAACCCGAACCCTCTTCGTCACCCGCGCGTGCTTCCCGCCCGAAACGGTCAGTGCCACATTCATGCCCGGCCAGAGCGGACGCGACCTCTCACTGGCGCCGACATTGATTGCGGCGCGCCGGCCGAGAGAGTGTTGCCTGCGCCGCTTCCGGGTGCACGCGGCTGCTCCGCGTTCAAAGGTCGCAATAGCCGGCTACAACATGCGCGATCTCTTCCAGTAGTAAGTTCTTGGGAGTCCGTGCTACAGCTAGCTGTCCTCCCCCAACTCGTCAATCTCTTCCAGTAGTGCTAGTACTCCATGGCGCGATCCATCGACAAGCAGGCGGGAAAGTTATGGTATACTACTCGGTTTGCGGTGAGTGGCATGCCGAGCGACTGTGTGGGGTCGAGCCGTGGAGGAGGGTGAGACACGAACACGACAGACGTGATTTAAACATTGGTTTTGCTCGATGGCGCGATCCAATGAAACGAAACGTTGGTTTCTCTCCATTTCCATTTGTTCTCCGGAAAAACGGAAACTTTTCCACTCCATTTTCATTCCTATTCCAAGGTTGCCCCGTTACAACATTCCATCAAATACAAAGGAAAACTAACACGCATGCTGATGCATCTCAATGATTCACAGATCATAGCCAATATTTACTTCACAACTAAAGAAAAAAGTTGTGAGAGTGTGTACGAAAGAAAAACTACTGATGGGGTCACTACGACTTAAACCCTAAACCCTAAACATGATTTAATTTCCTGGCCATGTAGAACCTGTCGAAGGAAAGATGGCTGGCACCCTCGAATCATACGATGCTTTTGTGCAGTTCCACTAAAATCGACCTGAGCATCCCTGATGGCAAAGATATTGAAGAAGTGTGATTAGAATAATAGTACTGGCACTAGTTCATGAGACATAAACTCATCACAAGTAGAAGCCGGTAGAAGTAGAGAAATATCGACATGGAGATGGAGCTACGGCAGTGGAGCAAGCCGGCTCCAAAAGGAAGATGGACTACCTGGGACGTCAGGCTGTAGCTAGAAGGGCGGTTGGGACACAGCATCGGCCCATACCGCGGTGACCCCCGATTGGGACGCACCGACTGTGGGTTTTCTCCCTCGCCGATGTCGACCGCATCTACGCAGAACATTGTTCCCTTCCCCCAGCTGCGGGATCAGGCCCGTCGTTCTATGCTTGTGAAGAGAGCAACCTAAGCAAGCAGGCTTGTAGCTTAGGCTCCTGCTAGTGTATATATAGTGGTTTTCTTTTTCTCTCCATATCAACCATTTTATATTGCGTATGTGTCATTCAAGAGTGAAATGATGGTTGCTTCTTCCGACTAACTTACTGTGTGATTTGACTGCACCTTAGTGGCCCCTACATGTACTCCCCCTACGTGTATGCAACAGTCACACATACACATGGACGCAAGAACGCGCGCGACGCCCTAATGCATGCATGTCCGAGCACACGACGGAACACACACGGTCACGCTCAAGTGCTCAACCTACACGTGCATGCACACACATACTCAGTCAGGGTGAGCTAGTGACCGTATAAACACCAGAAAATATATATATTGAGCGCAATGAGCATATTATGAAGTCCACTGACCGTATTTTTACAAATATACAGTGACAGACAGTGTATTTATCTCGTTTGAAATTAAGCCATATTAACCGGAGAGGAGGCAGTATGGACTAGCATTACTTTGATGTGTCCCGTCAACTTGCCGAATGAGGAGAAGGTTGCAGGACGGGAGAGGCTTGCGCGCGGTGGCTCACGGGACAAGGAGAAACTTTTGACTAATGCAAGCTCTCCCTCGCTCAGGTGGTGGACGTGCAACAGTTAATTCGGTGTCAGATTGCTAGAAGCATACACTATACTACTACTAGTGCTATTATTGTTCGACTTCCCGAATAGGCGAATAGCCAAGCGCATAGTTTACTAGTACTACTACTATAGTCTATAAAGGTACGTACTATACTAGTACTAGGAACCGGATGGAGGAGCGTCTGCACTCTTATTATAATTTTAAAATGTGATAAAGCAATCTTCAACACATTTGGTTCTCTTCGAGGGTTCTCGCATGTGATAATGGAAGTTGATTGCATGGAACACTCGCCACAATTCTCGCTTAATTCTAGCTCATATCCTGTTACAAATAGTAGCGCTCGGTAATATTTCCTCTTTTTTTGTTATTCAGCATGTAAACAGGTCAGCAAACCTTGCGGCGCATCTTTGTCCGAACCGTGCTTGCTGCACTTTGAATGTGGCCGAGAGCTGGCTAGATGAAACACCTCGCTTCCTACTTCTTTTTTGCGGGGTACCTCGCTTCCTAGTGACCAGTGTCTTGGCTGATCGTCCTAAGAATGCTTATATATGAATAAATCTCTCTCATTTACCCGCAAAAAAGATTAAGCCATACGAGCGCTGCTATGCAGACGACTCATGGTGCACGATTCTTGCACAACAGTGCTAATCAAGCCGTTCATGCCTATTTGCAAACTACGACATGCCAATGGATTCACCATCGTCCAGCTTTCGTCCGAACAAGTATCGTCTGCATAGTAGTTTTGTAGCCATATTAACCGGAAAGGAGGGGGTATGGACTAGTACTACTTTTTGGTGTGTCCCGTCAACTCGCAGAACGAGGAGAAGCTTGCAGGACAAGCTGAAGCTCGCTTACGCCTTTTGACTAATGCAACCTACCCTCGGTGGACATGCATCAGCTCATTCAGTGTCAGATTGTGAGAGGCATACACTGTAGTACCCAACATGCGGAGTACCATCATTTGTTTGACTTCACGAAGAGGTGAAGAGCCAAGCGTAGTAGTACGAGTACTACTACTACTAGAACTGCATGGTGGAGCATTTGTACTCTTATTTTTTTATCTCTCATGAAGTACACGTTAATTCCGGAGAAGGGCGGAAAACGGCAGCCCAACATGTAATGAATGATATCGATCAACCAACCATGCTCGAATATATATTAGCCTCCGTGCGAGCCCGTCTGTGTGTTCTCGCTCCTCGTCTCTCTCAAGGAACGGCGTGTTGGCTCTTGGCCGTCAATTAAGATTGGTTTGCTCACACTCTTGTCGCACATGTCAGTGATATGCCAAGAGGACGTGCGCTGACCGACTGGCCATATGCGTACTTGGTTTTGCACCTTCATACTACTCCTCCCTCCGTCACAGTTTATAGGGCGCGCTTCATTATGATGCATTTCTCTCAATGCATTTCCACCACCAGAGAGACTTTAGACGCGTTTGGTTTAATGCTCAATTAATTAGGGCATGGTAACCGCAATCAAGTCCACAATTTTCTCTCCATGTACTGTACTACTACAGAGTGGAGTAAGTGCATGCATGTGTGTACCCGGGGTGGAAGCACTTCATGCATGTGTGTACGCATTATTCCCTCTAGTAATAGACGCCGTGCTATAACTACCAATGCTATTTTTCAGGCCGATCGCTAGTCGCCTTGGTCCCACAGATTTTTTTCTTTTTTCTAAAGCGCGTTGTATAAACAGTGACGGATGGAGTAGTATGAGCGGATTCAAAGAAGAGCGTATTGATGGTTGCTTCTTCAGAGCAACTTACAGTGGGAAAGGTGGGGCTTATGATTTGACTGCTCATTACTCACTATTAATGTGGCGCAACGACCAGGCTCCCATGCGGTTGTGCACTACCCCCTCGGTTCTTAAATATACTCCGGAGTATTTGTCTTTCTAGAGATTTCAACGAGTGACTACTCAAATATTTGTCTTTTTAGAGATTTCAAATGGACTGGCACATACGGATGTATATAGACATATTTTAGAGTGTAGATTCACTCATTTTGCTCCGTATGTAGTCACTTGTTGAAATCTCTAGAAAGATGAATAGAATATTTAGGAACGAAGGGAGTACACATATGAAGCAAAATGAGTGAATCTACACTCTAAAATATGCCCGTTTGAAATTTGTAAAAAGACAAATATTTAGGAACGAAGGAGTATAATTTTGTGCAAGGCACATGGACCCGGATGATGAAGAGGCTTCCGACAATGCTATCAAGCTTCCATCATTTGTTTACATAATTGACGTACTATACAAATAATTTTCCAGCGACATGAAATTGTACAATGGTGTGAGCTTTCACCTTTTGTTTCGCGTGTCTTGCCATCGATGCTCTTTCGAAAACAATTAAAAACTAACTTCCTTGCTAATGCATGTCAATTATTAGCATATCAGAGCTAATAATTACATCACAACTGAAGACAGAGTTGTGAGAAGGTGTTAAATTAAAATTGATCCATGCTTTCATTGGCAGCAACGTCCCCCCAGCTCTGTCTAAATCAGCAAGGCATGTTGGGAAAAAAAGTAGATGTCTGGAGCATGCAACATTCCGATCATTTTGTGCAGTTCCACTAAAATAGAGCTGAGTGTCCCTATTCCGAAGATATTAAGTGTGATTACGATAATAGAGGACTGTTGATGAAACAATAAACACACAAATAGAAGCCGGTCACCTTTGCAGTCTCTCTTAAGACTAACTAGTTGGAGAAGATTAGGCTCGGAGTTGGATGAGGAGGATAGAGCAAAACCAATCTCCCTTTGTGGAGTCGCACTGAAATGTAGAGACGTTGCCCGTGTGACATTTTAGTACAACCGCACAAAACACTCTTAAGAAAAAAGTGATTTGTGCAGTTCACCAAAAGGTCGCAATAGCAATGAGGTGAAATGGATAGCCCTGTTTGCAAAAAAGAGGTAGAAAGGAAACAATTACTAGCCAATAACAGTTGATGACACATGTGACGACAAAAAAGAAGCATATTCCTTGTCCTAAGGGAAGATAACAACACGGTTGTGTTTGTCTAAAACGGTTTGAGGACGAGAATGCAATATGGAAAGTACGCCGGACGAGCTACATTTTGGGCAAAGAACTATGGAAGATCCACATGCAGCGATGTGGGAAGACGGGCAGTGGAGCAAGGCCGGAGGGGATACCTGGAGGTCATCGGGATGTAACTAGGTGAGCGGCGGCGGGTGGAATCTGCGAGCAGGTGGCGTAGGCCCTGCCGCACTGGAGCTTGGTCAGAGAGAATGGCGTGTACCGCAGATCGGGACGTGCTGCCTCGGCGCCGTCGAATGGAGAAATGATGCACTTCCTCCCTTTCCACCGGCGGACGGGATGTGGCCGGATCAGTGACCAACAATGAGAGAGAGAGAAAGGCCACCGCAGCCTTGTCTGAGATACTCTGAAGAGCGACAAACCAGGCAGGCAGGCTCCATTGTATATAGTGAGCGGACTACCTTTTTCTCCATAAAAATCATTTTATATTTTGTGTATGTGCCATTGAGCGATATAACTTTATTTAAAAATAACGCGGCAACGCGTCAAGTCGAACTTTGTTTCGTGGTACACGGCCTCCCTAGGTAAACAACCGCTACAGGCATTCAAATTAGCACGTGGGCTGCCATTTCGTAAAGAAATGAGCTCCACCGTGTACCCACGCGGGTGTGGCTGGGCACGAAGCGTTAGTACGTGCACGGTGCACCTATTCTCTTCTTGTATATGTACACCACCTACGTGGGGTTGTGTGAGAGAGATACAAACCTAGAGATATATAGTGTGTAGGTTCTTGAGAGTTTTGGGGGGGGGGTCAATCAAAAAATGTAGCATATGAAATGTGTGTGAAATAGAGTCCTGGATATAAGATATATATAGAGGGGGCGATCCACGAGAAGAGAGTGGAGGTACCATCGGCTTGAGGTGTCCATAGAATCGAAGAGAGGGATGATGTGTGTGTGTGTGTGTGCGCGCGCGATCGATAAAGAGTGCCATCGAATTTGTGTGTGCCCACGTCAAAGATATAGAGTGGCTGGCCTACTAGAACGTGAGATGGGACATGTGCAGTTTGTCTCTGTGGCATGGATACCTACCTGCAGTGCTCGACTATCGGTGTGTGGTGGGGGAAGAGGGAGGCCCAATTAACTATAGAGGTACAATGGCTGGTATATGTGTGGAGAAGGAGAGAGGCCTACCTCATGTATTAAGGAGATCGATCTGCCTCATGTATTAAGGGAGATCAATTGGCATCCATGCATATGTGCAGGAGAGGAATAAGGTTGGGAGAGAGACAGAGCTAGAGTGTTGGAGGGGGTGGTAGTGGAGTTGCTTCTAACAAATGGTGGGATAGGCTTGCTAGACAAACGGAGGGCACACTCACAATATCAATAAGAGAGGAGATGGCTGCTTGTTGTCTGTGCATGTGCGTGTGAGAGACGGGTCAGGAGGCATGCACGAATGATGAGGGAGGACGATGTGGCTGTGGTAAGCAGACGTAACTACATAGGAAGATCAATCGCCATTTGTTAGAGAAAGGAGAGACATAACTTGTGAGGTACGTCGATCGATGGGGGGGTAGTTAAAGTCGATCTAGGTATATGTTGGGAGATCGATCGGTATACATGCATGCGTGTGTTAGAAGCAAATGAGGCACGAGGAGAAGGATAGAGAGAGAGAGATGCATGTAGGAGGTGGTACGAGAGGCATACTATATCGAGGGGGAGGAGTGTGCGAGTACGAGAACGATGAAAAGAGTGGTGGGAGTGAGGCATGGACGGTGACAAGAGAAGAGGGGAAACTTGTGTTTGTGCTAGGCACACCTGGCTAGAGAGGCATATCGATCGATGTGTGCCGTAAAGAAGGAGCTGGGGGGCCTACACACACCGTGGGTGAACGACCTAAAGTGAAAAGACGAATTTGCGCGATGGAGCTAGAGAATGTTGAGGGAGGGTGAGAGGGATGCGGGCGTGTTCATGCACAAGAGAAAGTTAGCGCTAGCTACAAAGATAAGAGGGTTGTGTGGGTGTAAAAGACGAATAGAGATCATATATACTTCATTATAAAAAGTGAATTCGGATATTTGAAGAATTTATCATAGTGTTTCAAACCGACGCATGTGTGAATATATATAACGGTGATACACATGGTGTGGTTATGAACATGTTATACTACATTTAATATATTTTTATCTCTACTCTTATAAAAAAATAGAGTTGTTGATGATAGTGTGCCTGCCATCTTGCATTATAGGCCGTCCGATTTATATCTGGCGGATAGCAAGGAAACTATGATGGTTGAAGTTGGCAACAATCATGATTGTGGATTCTTATTGAAATAGAGAAACGAATTCAAATTTAGTTCGAATTGCAGCGGTAGTATAGACATTTGGAATGCACTAAAATGTTGGTATGATTAGGTTACATGCATTATACAGCAAGCGAAAAAATTTAATCGGACATAACATCGATTCATACTCCCTCCTTCCATCTATATAGGGCGTAATGAGATTTTTAAGACCGCCTTTGACTATTGACAAGATTAATAGTACATGACATGCACAATGTGAAAATTATATCATTGAAAGAACCTTTCATAGACGAATTTAATGGTGTGCTTTGTGTAAGTTGCATGTCATATATCATTGCTCTAATATTTGGTCAAAGTTAGCATCGAAAAACGCATTAGGCCCTATATAGATGGAAGGAGGGAGTAGCTTTGAATAGCATTTGTATAGTAAAACGTGGCAAGACTCTCTCTTTGTGTGGTGTGAATAGTTTTATTTTTTCGTTTTATTTTTGGTTGAGGGAAGTGCGAATTGATTTGGTACGTACAAGTACAATATTACTACACGTTAGGATTGTCCCTAAAATTCAACCCGAGTCTTGTTATATGCCGAAAATTCAGATATCGTGCTCCCAAAACTGGCGCCTTCACAACCCGCGCCTTGCTATCCCGAAATTTAAACGCACGCGAAAACTCCCTCCAGCTGCCAAATCCCAACACACGAAATCCCCCTTCTAACCCTGAGCCGAAAGGGCCACTAGTTCAAATCAGTGGGGGTACTTTTGTAACACACCCTACATTTTGGACAAGCGCGTTCCTAAGTCATACTTCACCCCTCCCATCGCCCCCTTTTCGCCATTCGAAATCCCAGCCGCCATAACCTCTCCACTCCAGCCGCGAAACCCCACCCTCCTCTGTCTGCCACGTCACCGCTGCCCAGCCGGAGCCTCTTCCCCGACGACGTCGTCTATCGCGGCTGCTCCATCCCCACAGCGTCGCCTTAACCTGCTCCACCGGAACCGCAACATCCTCACCGACTCCTCGGACGAAGCCGAGGCCTACTCAGCACCACCAAAGAGGTTGTACACTCATCGCATCGCACCTTCTCCTTAACTGGACCTCCCGGCACCAACGGTGCTCCATCCTGCACCCCCATGGAGCGGCTACCTTGAAGCCGGCACTGCGGACGACATCTCCATGGCGGCTCTCCCCTAGTGCGAGGCCCCTTTGGCGACGGCGTCCATACTAGCCGGATCTGCTGATGCTGCTCCGGCTCTCGCTCGCTCGCCCAGCTGCTGCTGCCGCTCTCCCCCTCGCTCGTGCTGCTGCTCTGCTCTGATTAAGCCACACTTCAGTCGACTGAATCGACTTTTGGGTCAGTCGATTTTTAGGAGTTGGGGGGGCTCGCCGGAGTTAAGGAAGAACCACCCGCAGCGGGGACGGGGGCTCGCCAGAGAGGTACCCCACTATCTATATTAGGGTTCAGGGTGGGGGTGGGGGGCCTAGAGGGCTGGCTGGGGCGGCGGTGGCGAGTTGTTTCGGGGCGGCGAGGCGGCACTGGGGCTAGCGGTTCGGCCGGTGGTGGCTGGCGGCTCAGGGTGGGTGCAGGTTTAAGATGAACTGTAGGCCCTCCCTAAACTACATGTCAAGTGCCTCTCTGCTACCATTGCGTTCAGTTTCGATAGTAGCATTCAGATTCCACAGTAAATTTCAGTTTCGACAATTAAGTTCGGAGTCAACAGTTTTTACCTCATCTGTTGTAGTCAGGTGGTTTTTGGTGATGTTGATTTTACATCCATTTTACATCATCTATTGGAGATGCTATTAGAATCCCACTTGATATTGACGATGTCTGTCTTGTGCTGCTTCAGCCTTGACGTCTTACGGCTCACCGGAGCTGCTCCAACGACAGAACGATCCGTCACAACAGAGCAGTTCCCTAGACGCCATCTACATATTCCTCAGATCTTCCTCCACACCTCCGACAGCCACCTCTACCTCAACTGCTTTAGCGACCAACCCAATGATGCTGAGGTCGACACAACTACGGCAAAGAAGTTGTACACTTGTTGCATCACTTATTACTATACATTCACGTCGATCCATTAGGGCTATTTTGGTTCAACGGAAAAACATCGATCCACTGGTTGTTACCATCACTCTAAATTTCCGCATGCTCTCCGTACATAATCTCACCATATTTTTTTCGTATGCATGTCAGATATTGTACACAATCATGCTGAACATGTAGAGAAAAAGAGAAGAGTTTTGCGCGGCAATACAATGTCATGCAGACATCGCTCCATTGTGGGTTCAATGGCAAACTCTCCCCACCCCTCTCCAGATTGTAATCCATAGGAAGATATCTGTTCTGAGGCGGATTCAGACGCCGTTGACCACTCCTATTTACCCCCAAGGTGTTTCCTCTACCTTGGCATGATGATGTTAGTCATATTATGCATATGTTGCCTTGCAGTGCCTACTTTTAACATCATATATGTCATCTTCTTAGTTTAGACATGTTCTGTAATGCCACCTGTTTAGTTTCTATATCATATATGGGAATTATGCAGTCTCATGTCTTTTAGTCAGCCATAATATATGTGAAATGTGCAATGCCATCCTGTTTAACCAGGCATCATATATTTGAATGATATCTTGCCCATCCTTTTCTTCATTACATTTCCATTTGTCGACAATGTTTGTACATTAAACTACTCTTCCTGTGAATCAGCCATTTGGGTGGGAGATGGAAAAATCTGGAGTGAAAACAAGGCCTTCAGAGCAGACAGTGCTACCTGTCGAAGTAGATCTCTTGTTGGGTCCCGATAGCTCCTCGGAGATGGATTCAGAGACAGATGACCAGTCCTATTCCCCTACTGAGGTGTATGCTCTAACTTGGAACGGTTATACTGCTCATATCATGCATACGGTGTCTTGCATTGCATAGTTTAGACATCATATACACAATATTCAACACCATGTTATTAGTTCAGACATCGTATCAAATGCCCTCTGTTTAGCATACAAATCACATATGTGAATTAAATGATGCAATCCTGATTACTTAGATAACATGTAGGTGAATTATGTCATGCGATCCTGTTTAGTTATTCATCATATCTTTGAATTATGTTATGCTATGCTATCCAGTTTAGATAGACATCATATATTTGAAATTATGTCATGCTATCCATTTTAGTTAAAAATATACGTGTCAACTATTTCATGCCCTCTTTTTTCCACACTATCTATTGCATTTGTCTCTCATACAATGTCTGTACATTCAACTATGTTTCCTGTTTATCAGCCATTTGAATTGGAGCTGGTGATGCCAGTATCTAGCGGACTAAAAACATGGTCTTCAAATAAAATAGTGCTACCTCTTGGTGGAGATAGCACCACGGTTGTACATGCACAAGATCCAGCCCTACCACACATAACCCAAACTCTCGCAGATTGTACACCTACTACAGTGGACAGAGAACCAGCTTCACCCAATCTAAACCCAACCCCAGCCGATAGTAACCCAGTTCCTGTTGACACAGCACCATCTCCACCATAGAGCTCCCAAACAAGAGCAGTTAGTAAGGCAGCTCCAGTGCCCATAGGGCCAGTACTATCCCGGCGAACCCCAACTCCACCAGTTAGTACGCCTATTCCTGTGGAGGAAGCACAACCAGCTAGTTGTAGCTTAGCATCTATCACATTTGATGTTGTTAAATCATATGTGCGTATCTTCCCATCTTAGCAATATTATACTGAAGATGAAGGAAAATGCCAGTTGCAGGTGTTTGTCCAGGAGTTATGTGTAAGTAATGTTATTCATGGCAATTACTTTGCTTCGTCCCATACATCCTACCTCCATGATGGTTATAATACAACAATTTTTCCCATTTTTCTCTATAGAGAAGGACCGATTTGGAAACTCAGGATGAGGTAACCTGTGCTAATACCTCTGCTATCTTCTAGAATGCCTAGTGGCAGTATCAGAATTACCTGAAGAAAAAATACTTCACCGGCAAAGAAACTCATCAAATTCCCTTACGTTCTCCTAAGACACATTTACTGGATGATGACTGGGAATGCCTTGTTCTGTACTGGTCCCGAACCAAGAATGTGGTGAGGTCTATGACCTCATTTTCTATTTTTAAGTATTATATTCTTGCGTCTTATTGTACTCTGTTCATGTAGAATAAGTGCCTAAACCTGAAGAACAACTGTTCTAATTTAAGATTCCATTGCTACCATAGGACATAGATATATGTTTGTTTGATGCTTTTATTATGTAATAGTACTTGGCAATAGAAGACTTGGTAGTTTAATCCTGTCCACCTTACTAATGAACTAGTTCACCGAAATGAGTTTCATATACTAGTACATGCTAAACTTGTTATGTGTCTGCTTGTTTCTTCTTTTAGAATGCTGACAGAATATTGGGGAAGAGTGCCTTATTAAGCAATGGTAAAGGAAGTAATGCAGATAAGGTTCAGGATAGTGACACATCCTGTCTTGGTTTAGTGTTGGAGTTACTGGCCACTACCGTTTGCACAAGCTATTCAAACTCACTGTCTGAATCAATTCGGTTTCTTGAGTCTCAACAACAAGCTGAAAGACATCGATCAGCTGTGCTGCGACAAGAATCGGAAGGACGGTGGAAGTCCCTGGAGCATTCAGATGCATACTTTCTGGTGTAACAGCAAGCGTTGGAGGATTTTAGCGCCAAACAGGACAAAGCTAATCAGCTTGCTAAGCTTATTGCCAGCATGGTAGATACCCAGGATAACGTTTCTTGAGCTCTTCTGATGTTGTTTCAGTTATGCTCTTGTTTTGCTGCCGCGTTTATTTGCACTTGCGGTTGCCAATTTTGATGGCCAGTGTATATGATATGCTGCTTTATTCCCTATATTTGCACTGGTGGCGAACTTTGATGCCCAGTGGATGTAATATGTGTAATAGCCGTGATAGCCTAGCGTTAGTTGCTTGCTTATTTATTTCCTTGTTGTCTTGTTTATTTGTTTGCTTGTAGTCATTGAAGTTCTTTTTCCGCGGTTAACTAGTCACTGGGCCTCCTACGGGCCGTAGAAATAGTGGGCCTCCTACGGGCCGTAGAAATAGTGGGCCTCCTATAGGCCGTAGAAATAGTGGGCCTTCTACGGGCCATAGAAACAGTAGGCCTTCTACGGGCCGTAGAAACAATGGGCCTTCTACGGGCCGTATCATCAGTGGGCCTTATACGGGCCGTATGATCGATTGGCCAAACATGGGCCAATAACAGGCCGCATTATGGCTATAAACGGGCTAGAGTTGGAATCATCCGTTCATGGGCCGACCGTAACGGGCCATCGTTAATAGGTTGTATTTGATGAAGCTATGAAAACGGCCCAACGTATTAAGGGACCACAAACGGGCTGACTGTAACCACGGGCTGAATTTGGCCCACAAGCAGAAAATGACAGTAATGGGCCGTAAGTAAATGAATGCTGGAAATGAGCCCAAGAATAAATGGGCTCTGAGAAGGCCGAAAGATAACATGGGCTAGAAACGGCCCAACAGAATAATGGGCCGTTAATGGGTATAAAGTGATACACTGTTCATTACGGGCCAGTTTCACCACGGGCCGTTAATGGGTGTAAAGTGATACACTGTTCATTACGGGCCAGTTTCACCATGGGCCGTTAATAGGCCAAGAGTTACATAGGGCCTCATATGGGCCGAAAGACATCATGGGCCATACATGGGCCAGAAGTGAAAACGGGCTGGAATCATATTGGATGGCCCAGATGACGCTACTCGGCCTAATTCGGATAGGGCGTAACGGGCCTTGGGTTAGCGGGCTGTAAATGGGCTATATGCGAACAAGCGGTTAACATGCTTTCCATGGGCCGGCCCGCCACCTTTTGACCAAGTCAAACGGGCCGGCCTTTTCACAGGAATGGGCCTCTGTTGGGCCGTGCCACGTGTCGATGTATCATAGGCGCCTTCCGTCCAACGAGTGGTTGACATCTGTCCCAACGATGAGCCGACACGTGTTTCCTCCAGCCAATGATGATTTTACATGTGGAAAATCCCCATTGGTCGGTGCTGTTAACGGGTTATCAGATCCAAAACCCGACCCGATAGCTTAACGACATTCCGTTATGGTGGATGCTACGTGTCGGTCACCCTTGACGAAAGCAGTTCTGTGACGCGCGATTTATCGTCATGGAAGTGGACACTTCCGTGATGATAATTTTGGTAATGTCATGGACCACTTCTACGACAGCACAGGTATGACTATCTTGATTCTGTCATAAATTTGTCATGGATGTACATGCATGACAAAAAAAGTGACCTACTGTGACAAACACGTATCATCACGGAAGTGTATTTTTTTATGTAGTGGCACCTATACAATTTACCATTTGTATTGGGTGTGTTGGGGACACAAGAGACTCTTTGTTATTTGGTTGCAGGGTTTCTTGAGAGAGACCATCTTCATCCTAAGCCTCCTATGGATTGATAAACCTTAGGTCATCCACTTGAGGGAAATTTTCTACTGTCCTACAAACCTCTGCACTTGGAGGCCCAACAACGTCTACAAGAAGAAGGTTGTGTAGTAGACATCAAGCTCTTTTCTGGTGCCGTTGCCGGGGAGGTGAGTGCTTGAAGGTATATCTTTAGATCTTGCAATCGAGTCTTTTAGTTTCTTGTTTTATCACTAGTTTAGTTTGTAAAAGAAAACTATAAAAAATGGAGTTGAGTTTGTCTCATACGCTTCATCTTTTTAATATCTTTCGTGAGTATGATGGAAAGGATAATTGTGCTCAATGCTAGAAGAATAAATCTATAAAATGTGTGGCACAAAATATTTGAATGATGAGCATGATTGCCATGTTGTTAGTATGAACTCCTTGAATACCCATGTTACTAACGATGATTGCACTAGTTATGATGAAAATGTCTCCTATAAACATGACAATTTTTGTGGAGTACATTGGGTTTGTAAGTACACACCAAATAGGGAAGATAGATATTGCAAGAGGCATAAGTACTTAGAAACTAAATTCTTGCAAGAAAGGCTAGATGAATGTGCTGAAAATTTAAATTATCTTGGCTATACTTGTGAACTTTGCAATGAACATGATCATTTCAGTACCCAATGCAAATTGTTTCATGATCGTATCGTGTCCAAAAATTCTGATGACTTGATTTCCCTTGCACATCATAATGAACTTAGTTTGCTCTTGGGTTATGAAGAAATGAAACTCATAACTAAGGATATTCCAAAATTTTCCCTTGATAGAGTTCTTCATTTTGATCTAGAGGAAATTTATATGTGTTGTGCGGTGAATTGTATTGAAAATCCTTATATTGCCAATTACATAAAGAGAAGAAAACAAATAGAAGATGAAGAGAATACTAATGAAAGGGAAGAGACTTCCCAATATCCTCCTATTATTTCTTATGATGAATCAGGTAACGATGAGGAGCCTCTTGTTCAATGAATCTCATTAATAAGGAGCTCCAAAAGGAGGATTGAACCCACGCATGATGTGGTGAATAAAAAGAAAAGAAAAAGGAAGAGAGGTAAAAAGATATCTCTCCCAAATAATGCTGCTCCTATTACTTTTGTGCCTCATGAAAATATAATTGTGGAAGATAATGATACTTCTTATGATCTTGAAAATCTTTTTGGCGCTTGCTTGGAAGAATATGATAATTGCTATACTATTGGTAATATCCATACTATTAATGATGAGAGTGATTATGCTTATGATATTAAAAGGCCCAAGCTTGGGGATGCTATGTTTGATGAAGATGATGTTTTCGAAAATATATTTGCTGCAATTAATGTTTGTCCCAAGCTTGGGGATGCTACGCTTAATGGAGATGATAATTTTTAGTCTCCCAAGTTTTGATATGCAAATTTAAAATGATGATAGCATGCCTCCTACTTATGATAATTATTGTGATGATACATATGCTATAAAAAGTAGTGATTATTATATTTATAAAACTTGTCATGATTATGATTACCCTTTTTCTGAACATTACTCTTTTAATGTGGAAACAATTTATAGTATTCAAGTCTCTTATGATACTCCCACTATTCCGAATGAGAAGAATTTTGCTTATGTGGAGAGTGGTAAATTTTCTATGCTTGTAGATCAAGAAAAGAATGCTTTAGGTGCTAGTTATATTGCGGAATTCATTCATGATGCTACTAAAAATTATTATGAGGGAGGAACATATGCTTGTAGGAATTGCAATAATATCAAGTTTCCTCTTTATGTGCTTAAAGTTTTGAAGCTATGCTTGTTTTACCTTCCTATGCAAGTTGACTATTGTTCCCACAAGTTGTTTGCTCACAAAATCCCTATGCATAGGAAGAGGGTTAGACTTAAATGTGCTAGTCATATTCTTCATGATGCTCTCTTCATGTTTCAGTTCTTATCTTTTATGTGAGCATCGTTGAAATCATCATGCCTAGCTAGGGGCGTTAAACGATAGCGCTTGTTGGGAGGCAACCCAACTTTATTTTTATCCCTTGCCTTTTGCTCCTGTTTAGTAATCAATATTTCATCTAGCATCTGTTTAGATGTGGTTTTATGCTTTTAATTAGTGGTTGTGCCAAGTAGAACCGTTGGGAAGACTTGGGGAAAGTCTTGTTGATCTTGCTGTAAAAAACAGAAACTTTAGCGCTCACGAGAATTACTGCCATTTTTATTTGGAGAGTGCTATTTAGTTAATTATTTTTGCAGATGATTAATAGATAAATCCCTCACGTCCAGAAATTTATTTTATAATTTTTGAGGTTCCAAAAGTTTGAGTTAGTTACAGATTACTACAGACTGTTCTGCTTTTGACAGATTCTGTTTTTCGTGTGTTGTTTGCTTATTTTGATGAATCTATGGCTAGTAAAATAGTTTATAAACCATAGAGAAGTTGGAATACAGCAGGTTTAACACCAATATAAATAAATAGTGAGTTCATTACAGTACCTTGAAGTGGTTTTTTGTTTTCTTTCACTAACGGAGCTCATGAGTTTTCTACTTTAAGTTTTGTGTTGTGATGTTTTCATGTTTTGGGTAAAGATTCGATGGATTATGGAATAACGAATGGCAAGAGCCTTAGCTTGGGGATGCCCAAGGCACCCCAAGGTAATATTCAAGGACAACCACTACTAGGAAAAGGAATATAGATGAAATAGACACTAATGGCGCACCAGAGAAGTAGTGCGCCACTACTATATACTAATGGCGCACCATCTGGTGATGCGCCATTAGTGTGGAAGACACTAATGGCGCACCAGGCAGAAGGTGCGCCACTATAAAACAATTTTTTTTCATTTTTCCAAACATACTAATGGCGCATCCGGCCGAAGTGCGCCATTAGTAGTTACAACTAGTAATGGCGCACCAGCCACAGATTGCGCCACTAATGTATTTTTTATTCCTTTTTTGCAAAACTACTAATGGCGCACCATGGCATAGTGCGCCATTACTAGTTTAAACTAGTAATGGCGCACTATGCCACGGTGCGCCATTAGTATATATATATATATATATATATATATATATATATTTAACTTTTTTGCAAAACTACTAATGGCACATGGCCAGGTGGTGCGCCATTAGTATGTTGGGTTACTAATGGCGCACGGCCAGGTGGTGCGCCATTAGTAACCTGGGACCAGCTAGATATTTTGGACAGCCACACCTACACACTCACTTTCCCCACTTCATTCCCTCCACCTCCTTCTCCAAGCTTGTCGGCTGCCTCCTCCTCCTCCTCACCTCATTTGCACCATAGATTAATCAAAATTAAGTGGTGAAATTATCTTTTTTTGATAGGTAAGTAAGGGGAAAGCTATCTTCATGTTGTAGATCTACTTTTTTCTCCCTAGCTCGCTCCAACAACGTGCACATGCACTTTTTGTGGCCTAGCTAGATCTATGTATGTTTGTGGTGTTGCATATATGTTTGTGTTTGCAAGTACCGGTATTTAAAATGCGATAGTTGCCAATATTTTGCCGGAATGTTGATTCATTTCCGTTTTGGCGAGATTTTTGGCACTATGCATTCCTTTTGGTCCTATTTTTAGGGAAAGTCATGCCAAATTTTTTCTTGGTTCTAAAATATCGTTTTGCTCTACCCCGCAGGCGACCATGGTCCGCACAATGACCGAAGGCATCGTGAATAGGTTTTTGAGCTCCACGAAGGCCGAGATGCTTCAAAAGAACGAGACGGAGATAAGATGTCCGTGTCAAAGATGCAAGCTGAAGAGCCTTATTGCGGACCCAGATTCCGGGCAGGTGCGGGACCACCTACTCTTGCGTGGTTTCATGGATGGCTATCGGTGGCAAGGTGATGAAGATGACTATGAAGTCGTCCATGGGGGCCGGGCAAGAAATGAGGAAGGGCAGCAAGACAACAAGCGCGGCTCGGGTGGGCGAGAAGACGAAGAATCTCCAGGACATGATCACAACGGTGATGTTGTACACAGTCATCATGTAGAAGATGCCAGAGCAGACGAAGAGCATGATCATGAAGATGAAGATGCCGGCGGAGCAGACGACGATGGACCATCAATGGGCTGGGTGCAGGACCCTCATATTCAAGAGCTGCTTCTCAAGCAGACGGATAACGCAAGAGCTGCCGCCCGAGAAAAAGCCAAGCTGGATCAACTAGAGATAGACGCGGTTACTCCATTGTATGAAGGATGCGGGCCCGAGGATACCCGCCTGAAAGTAACGCTCATGGCTCTGGAGATGAAGGTAAACCACAAAATGACCGACGCATGCTTCGACGAGAACATGTCATTCTGGCACGAACGTCTTCCCAAGGGGAACAAGTGCCCGACCAGTTTCGAGGAGGCGAAGAAAATCGTGTGTCCTATGGATTTACCGCACGTGAAATACCATGTGTGCATGAACAATTGCATCATTTATCGGGACGAGCACGCGGAGTCTACCATATGTCCGGAGTGCGGCGTCACTCGATACAAGAAGAGGAAGAAAGCTCCTCAAAAAGTGGTGTGGTACTTTCCGATCACTCCTCGTCTGCAGCGCTTTTTCGCGGACCCTAAGGTAGCAAAGCTCCTGCGTTGGCACGCGGATAGGGAGGAGAAGAAGCGAGAAGATGACGCAAATGATCCGGAGATAAATAAAAAAGACAAGATGTTGAGTCACCCAAAGGATGCGAGCCAGTGGCAAGCGTTGAACTTTGAACACCCAGAATTTGGGAAGGATCCAAGGAATATCGTGCTGGGCGCGAGCACCGATGGAGGCAATCCGTTTGGCAGCCAGAGAAGCACACATAGCACCTGGCCTGTGTTTGTGTGGATGTACAACCTTCCCCCCTGGTTGTGCATGAAGAGGAAGTACATTCACACGAGGATGCTAATTGAAGGGCCGAAACAACCAGGGAACGACATCAATCTGTATCTGGGGCTGCTGAAAGAGGAGCTAGACACGCTGTGGAAAACGCCAGCCAATACGTGGGACGCCGCAGAGAAAGAATATTTCCCTATGAGAGCCGCACTGCTCACGACGGTGCACGACTATCTCGGTTAAGGATATCTCGCGGGGCAGGTGGTCCACAGATTTTTTGGATGCGTCAGGTGCATGGATGACACAACGAATCGCCAGCTAGATAGAGATCCCGGGTCTTCAAAAACCGTGTTCATGGGACATCGAAGATGGCTTCGTGACGATGACCCGTGGAGGAAACACAAGGATCTATTGGTCCATATCGTGGAGGATATCATCCAACTCGGGCCGACGTTCCTGCACAACATGATGCCGTTCGAAAGGATGAATGGTGTCATCAAAGGATACGTTCGCAACATGTCATGTCCAGAGGGAAGGATAGCCAAGGGCTTTCTGACCGAAGAGTGCATCTCCTACTGCACGAATTATCTAGGCATCGAGGACCCCGTTGGTCGGCCCGTGAACAGGCACCTCGGCAGGCTCGCTGTATGGGGTCACCGTGAGGGTCGCCACGAAATGCATGTCGACTTCGAGGGTCGACTCGCCGACTTTGAAAGAGCAAACCTAGTCGCGCTACAACACATAGACGTGGTCGATCCTTCGGTGGTAGAGCACAAAACCTTTATTGAGAAGACGTACAATGACCGAGGCCAACAGAGGACGGACGGAGATATAATTAAAGAGCACATCTCATGTTTCACCCGTTGGTTCAAGCAGAAGCTTCTGTCGTACCCTTTACATGAGGATTCTTCCGCGGAAGAACAACTCATATTCGCCTTGTCACAGGGTGCCGACCACAACCTGATGACCTATGAGGCGTACGATATCAACGGCTACATATTCTACACCGAGGACAAGGACATGAAGAGCGATGGTTATCAGAACTCCGGGGTAACGATGGAATCCTACACCGGTAACGACAAGGACAGATACTACGGAAGGATCGAGGAGATCTAGGAGCTGAGCTACGCTGGAGAGAAGGTCCCGATGTTCCGTGTCAGATGGGCCAAGAGCGTCCTAAAAGAAGACCGGTATTTCACCACTATGGTTATACCCGAAGCCAAATCCAAGACCGCGGGTGCAAACGTCACCGCAAAAAATGAGCCATGGGTACTGGCTTCCCAAGTGGACCAATGCTTCTTCATTACCGACCCGTCAAAGCCCAGTCGTGTTGTTGTGAGGAGAGGCAAAAGGAAGATCATCAGAATGGATGGAGTAGCCAATGAGCAAGACTTCGACAAGTACGGTGACCCGAAGATCGAACATGACGACGACGATGATGAAGTAGCAGCATACACCACAAGAAGAAGCAGGACCACCCTACCTAAAGGACGTCCGTTCCACAGAAGAACTCCATTTGCGAAAAAGAAGGGCAAGAAGATTGTGAACAGATAGCTAGCTAGCTAAGATCGATTGTATTTAAATCGTAGTCTTCATTTCTCAATTGTATTACATGGGCACTTTTTGAATTCATGATTATTTTTTCAAATATTATTAAATCTCGATCGCTATCCCCCTCCATCTGCACCGCACCCTCCCCCGCTCCACCGCCGCCGCCGACCCACCGCATATATGTTACTCCCAAAAGCATATAAAGTTTGTCAAATTTGGAGCTATGGATATTTAGTTATGATTTAAACAAGTTTGAACATATTTAAACACAAATAAATATCAAACAACATTTTAAATGTTGTTAACATGGCAACAAACTGCATATTATTTTTCTACATGAAATTCTGAGCATCTAGCATATGTGGCATGTTATATTTGGATGCATGCATAAAAAGATATGTGCAAAGAAAAAAATGCATAAAAACAAAAATTGGGGAGCCTGGGAATCAAACCCAGGACCTCCTAGTGTTTGTGCTGCGTGCTGACCAGTCAGGCTAGTGTGTTTGTTCTGTTTCGGATACGGTTAGGTGGAATATAACCTGAGTGCTCGAACTGTAATAATTTTTTTTTACTAATGGCGCACCACGGGGAGGTGCGCCATTGCTGTCGTCGTACTTATGGCGCACTAGGGGGAGGTGCGCCATTGCTAACCCTCCCCCCACTCCACCTATTCCCCTCTGGCCTCTCTCCCTCCCTCGCCAGATCTCCCACACTCGACCTAACCTCGCCGCAGCTGCCCACGCGCCCCCGCCGCCTCCCTCTCCCCTTCGCCACCTCCCCCCGAGCCCCGCCTCCCCCCGAGCGCCGCCTCCCTCGCCTCGGAGCCGCCCCACGTCCACCAGGAGAGGAGGCCCCACGTCCACCAGGAGAGGAGGCCTGCGACCTCCCCGCCGTCTATCCCCGCCTCCCCCAAGCTCGCCGTCTCCGCCCTCCGTCGTCTCCTCTCCGGCCACCACCTCATCGTGGTCAGGTAACCCTCCTCCCTCTGCCTCTCTTCTCCTCTCTTCCTCCTCTCCTCCCTCCCGGCCATGCCCTCTTCTTCTCTCTTTTGCTAGGTTTAGGTCAAATCCCTCTCGAATTTAGGTCAAATTAGGTTCAAAAAATGAGTTAGCGATTTGTGATTTCGCTGATGATATAGGGCATCCTGCAGTATTGGGGGAACACATGGTCTTTTGTTAATCCCCTGTGGCTGTGTGGTTAGGGTCTTTAAAAATTCAGTAATTCACCCATTGCCCATTGAACATGGTGATGTTATAGAGCACCAGACTGGGTACAAGCCAAACAGAAAGGAAGGAGCATCAATTTGGGTAGAACCACAAAAATCTTGCAGATTTTGGTGAAGAGGAGAAAAAAATGCAGTCAACTCTCACTCTCAGCAAAGCAGACATACACCATTGCTCTGATGCAACTTGTGTTGTCAAGTATTTGACTCGTGCGGGTTAAACTTATCTTTTAGCAGCAAGGGAAGGTTTAGAATTTGCTAAACTGACTCATCTTGCAGAGAGCAGTCAAATGTTTCAGAACCATGGGGGTTATTTTCTTACACTAACCACCTGGTTTAGTTACTTTTGTGGTGAAGGAGGACGGTTGTATGGCCCTGCACAAGTTCAGTTCATCTTTGCTGTCTGAATATGTTGCAGATCTCTGTGTCGTTGTCTTGAGATTGATTATTTCATGAATATGTTGAGGGGATTTATTTTAACTGAAAGTTCAGGGTTTGTTACTGTCTGAATCTACTTGTTGAATTGGCTGATGAGCGCAAGTAACAGTTATCAGTAGTAACAGTTGTCAGTTGATGATTAGCTTATGATGTGCTTGCCTGTTCTTGTTCTTATTCCAGGAGGAGTTTGAGGAGTACGCGGAGAAGGCCAAGACGCTGCCGGACACCACCACCAACGAGAGCAAGCTTTGCCTCTACAACCTCTACAAGCAGGCCACCACCGGCCCCGTCAACACCAGTACATGCATTCACATTTTACGCGCCTTTTTATTTTCATCTTCCTACTAGTTTTAGTAGTAAAAAGTGTAATATTAGGTCTGATTTTCTGTTGAAGTCAGATTCGTGTGTCCTCTGTATAAATAAAAACTATCTAATTGGTTTGACATGCTGCTTGCTCGCCCTGTCCTGCTTAGCACTGAAGGGTGACTCTGTCTGATTGATTGTGTGCGCGCATATATATATATATATATATATATATATATATATATATATATATATATATATCGTTAGAAAAGACAACCTGATGAAAAAGGAAAAATACATAGCCCCCATCTAATTGCTTCAACTAGTCCAACCAACCCCAGGTGGTCACTTTACATAATGTTGTAGATCATTGTAGTGTCCTAATGTCTAAGACTGTTGCATTGGAGGTTCATCTTGCAAACATATCAGAACTTGCAAACATTTTATTACTTGTTGCATTGGAGGTTCATCTTGTCTTGAGGCAAACAAATCAGCATTGGAGGCTCATCTTTGAGGCTCATCTTTATTACATATCAGAACTTGCAAACAAATCTGTGAAAGACTTGTAAAGTTGCTGGGTTTTGTCTCCGACCATTGTGTCGTGATGAATTTGCAGGTACCGCAAGAGGCCCTTGAGTTTGCCGGAATGTCGATTAACTTCCGTTCCGGCAAATTCGGGTACTCCATATTTTCAGCAAAGGTCATGCTGAAATTTTCCGTGAATTTTAGCATGACTTTGCTAAAAATAGGACATATGGGGTAGTTGCGACTAATGTTGATTATCTTTTGCTCAAAATTTATGCTGCTATAATGTTGTATGATAATGTTGTAAGGGTACTAATTGGTCTCTTCTGCTGCTTATCACAGATGGGGGGAAGCAGCCACCGCCGCTCTGCCTCACCGGAGTACGAGTTGGATGCTTTCGAGTTCTTCACTATCATACTTTCTTCTTCAGTATCAGCCACGAGGCAGGTATATAAAACGAGAGATCTCCCCTTCACCCATCTCATTATGATAACTCTATTGTTTGCTACATCACTCCTTGTCACAAATTGCAGAGGCTGCCTGACGCTTTTATGAAGATGCTGGGTGAAGATCCGCCAGATAATGTGAAGCTCCGACAGGCCGGCAGCGGGGTTCGCAGGCTGTGGGACGTGGAGTTGGTGATCGAGGAGGGCCACATGTACCTGTGTCATGGCTGGGAGAAGTTCTACAGTGCCTACGACCTGCGGACCGGATACTTTCTTTTCTTGAGGTACGACGATGACGCCACAATGCTCATCGTGAAGGTTTTCAACGCGACTATGTGTCGCATGTGCTACGCTGAAGACGAAGATGCCAGTGCGTTCTGCCTCTTCTTATTCCTCTACATTTGGCTTTGTCTCACATCGATTGTTAACGGTCATTGTTGCATTTGGACAGGCAATGGGAGCAGCAGCAGCGACACTGGCTACAACCAAAGCAGCAACGATTATGGCTGTAGCAAAAGCAACAGCGATTCTGGCCTTAGCGAAAGCAGCAGCGATTCTGGCAGCAGCGAAGACAACAAGAAGGATGATCGGGACTGGAGTGGGGGAGAAGAGGAGCAGAGTGGAGATGAGGAGCTGCAGGATGACGATGGGCATTAGGCTGAGGATGACCTAGCGCTGGTGGTGGCTGACCAAGGGCAAGAGATGGTGGTGGCTGACCAGGTGCAAGAGATGGTGGTGGCTGACCATGGGCAAGAGATGGTGGTGGCTGAGGGTGGCCTCGCAATGGTGGAGGTGCCTGACAATTACCATGCACCGGTGGTGGCGCCGGCGATCCCACAGCTGGGCGACATGACCACGCCAATTGTGGTAGAAGACTACATCCCATAGCTGCCTCCACCGCCTCCCCGCTCTTGGCGCATCAAGCCGAGGAAGGAGAAGGAGAAGAACAATGAGAACTGAACTATGTCAGGTATGTCAGATCTCCAAAATGATATATATATATATACTTAGTTACCTATGTTATCTCTAATATGCTTAGTTTCCTATAGGTTAGCTCCAAAATTACTTATGTTAGCACAAAACGATCAAGTTTACATAATAAGCTTATAGTCTTCTTCTTATTCTTCTTCTTTTCCAAAATGACATATGTTAGCTTCATTTTACCTAAGTTGGCTCTAATATGCTAACTTAGAGCTTATATGCTTAGTTTCCTATAGGTTAGCTCCAAAATAACTTATGTTAGCACAAAATGATCAAGTTTACATAATAAGCTTATAGTCTTCTTCTTATTCTTCTTCTTATCCAAAATGACCTATGTTAGCTTCATTTTACCTAAGTTGGCTCTAATATGCTAACTTAGAGCTTATATGCTTAGTTTCCTATAGGTTAGCTCCAAAATTACTTATGTTAGCACAAAATGATCAAGTTTACATAATAAGCTTATAGTCTTCTTCTTATTCTTCTTCTTATTCTTCTTCTAGTCTTCTTCTTCTTCTCTTCTTCTTCTTCTCTTCTTCTTCTTCTTCTTCTTCTTCTAACTTCTTGTTTATCATTTTGCAGATTTGATTTAATTCACGGAAGCTTGCATGGATGGAGTGCTTCTTTTCCATTTGTGTTTTTATTTTGTATCAATGTGAAACTTTTGTGAATTGATGGATAACGGTGTTGAATGAACATTGTGAAACTTTTGTAATATGTAACGATGGAACTATGTGTTGGCTATGTATGTATATATGATGAAACTTGTGTGTTGGATATGATCTGGTGGACGCAGGTAACATCGTTACATATGGCCCCCTGTATGTAAGCTAAGCAGATCTGTGTTGTATGTTATCTCTAATATTTTGTAACCTATGAAAATATCAGAAATGAAAAAAAAATCCCTAATATTCATACTAGTGGCGCACCACACAAGACACTAATGGCGCACTGTGATAATCACACTAATGGTGCATCACCCACTGGTGCACCATTAGAATGACAAAGCACATGGGTACATATGGCCCCCTGGGAGGCATTCTAATGGCGCACTGAAGGCTATACTAATGGCACACTATGTGGTGCGCCATTAGAACACCAGATACTAATGGCGCACCAGACGTGCACCATTAGAATTTAATTCTAATGGCGTGATGCCAGTGGCGCACCAGTAGTGCGCCATTAGAAGGCAAAACTGGTGTGCCACTAGCATGCCTTTTCCTAGTAGTGAACCAAAAGCCTAAGCTTGGGGATGCCCCGGAAGGCATCCCCTCTTTCGTCTTCGTTCATCGGTAACTTTACTTGGAGCTATATTTTTATTTACCACATGATATGTGTTTTGCTTGGAGCGTCACTTTTATTTTATTTAGTTTTGCTTGTTGTTTGAATAAAATACCAAGATCTGAAATTCTTTAATGTTAGAGACTCTTCATATAGTTGCATTATAGTTCGACTACTCATTGATCTTCACTTATATCTTTCGGAGTAGTTTGTCTTTTGCTCTAGTGCTTCACTTATATGTTTTTAGAGAACGGTGGTGGTTTTATTTTATAGAAATTAATGAACTCTCATGCTTCACTTATATTATTTTTAGAGTCCTAAACAGCATGGTAATTTGCTTTGGTTATGAATTTAGTCCTAATATGATGGGCATCCAAGTGGGATATAATAAAAACTTTCATAGAGAGTGCATTGGATACTAAGAGAAGTTTGATAGTTGATGATTGTTTTGAGATATGAAGATGGTGATATTAGAGTCATGCTAGTTGAGTAGATGTGAATTTGAGAGATACTTGTGTTAAAGTTTGTGATTCCCGTAGCATGCACGTATGGTGAACCGTTATGTGATCAAGTTGGAGCATGATTTATTTATTGATTGTGTTCCTTATGAGTGGCAGTCGTGGATGAGCGATGGTATTTTTCTACCAATCTATCCCCTAGGGGGATGCGCGTAGTACTTTGTTTCGATAACTAATAGATTTTTGCAATAAGTATGTGAGTTCTTTATGACTAATGTTGAGTCCATGGATTATATGCACTCTCACCCTTCCACCATTGCTAGCCTCTCTAATACCGCACACCTTTCGCCGGTATCATAAACCCACCATATACCTTCCTCAAAACAGCCACCATACCTACCTATTATGGCATTTCCACAGCCATTCCGAGATATATGGCCATGCAACTTTCCTCCGTTTCGTTTATTATGACACGCTTCATCATTGTCATATTGCTTTGCATGATCATGTAGTTGACATCGTATTTGTGGCAAAGCCACCATTCATAATTCTTTCATACATGTCACTCTTGAGTCATTGCACATCCCGGTACACCACCGGAGGCGTTCATATAGTCATATTTTGTTCTAAGTACCGAGTTGTAATTCTTGAGTTGTAAGTAAATAAAAGTGTGGTGATCATCATTATTAGAGCATTGTCCCAGTGAGGAAAGGATGATGGAGACTATGATTCCCCCATAAGTCGGGATGAGACTCCGGACGAAAAATAAAAAAGAAAGAAAAAAAGAGGCCATATAAAAAGTGAGAAAAGGCCCAAATAAAAAAACTGAGAGAAAAAGAGAGAAGGGGCAATGCTACTATCCTTTTACCACACTTGTGCTTCAAGGTAGCACCATGGCCTTCATGATAGAGAGTCTCCTATGTTGTCACTTTCATATACTAGTGGG
This sequence comes from Triticum aestivum, assembly GCF_018294505.1. Taxonomy (NCBI): domain Eukaryota; kingdom Viridiplantae; phylum Streptophyta; class Magnoliopsida; order Poales; family Poaceae; genus Triticum; species Triticum aestivum. The sequence continues at coordinate 435,922,954 of NC_057809.1, forward strand.
AATCTTTCATTATAGAACTTGGCCTGTATATTCCAATGATGGGTTTCCTCAAAATGCCCTAGGTATTCATGAGCAAGCGAGTTGGATGCACACCCACTAGTTTCTTTTGTTGAGCTTTCATACATTTATAGCTCTAGTGCATCCGTGTCATGGCAATCCCTAGTCACTCACATTGATATCTATTGATGGGCATCTCCATAGCCCGTTGATACGCCTAGTTGATGTGAGACTATCTTCTCATTTTTTGTCTTCTCCACGACCACCATTCTATTGCACCTATAGTGCTATGTCCATGGCTCACGCTCATGTATTGCATGAAGATTGAAAAAGTTTGAGAACATCAAAAGTATGAAACAATTGCTTGGCTTGTCATGGGGGTTGTGCATGATTTAAATAATTTGTGTGGTGAAGATGGAGCACAGCCAGACTATATGATTTTGTAGGGATAGCTTTCTTTGGCCATGTTATTTTGAAGAGACCTAATTGCTTAGTTAGTATGCTTGAAGTATTATTATTTTTATGTCAATATTAAACTTTTGTCTTGAATCTTATGGATCTGAATATTCTTGCCAAAATGAAGAGAATTACTTAGATAAATATGTTAGGTAGCATTCCACATCAAAAATGATGGCTTGAAGTATTATTATTTTTATGTCAATATCTGTTTTTATTGTTCCATGCTATTATATTATCAACCTTGGATGTTTTATATGCATTATATGGTATTTTATATGATTTTTCGGACTAACCTATTAACCTAGAGCCCAATGCTAGTTTCTATTTTTACCTTGTTTTAGAATATCGCAGAAAAGGAAAACCAAATGGAGTCCAATTGACCTAAAACTTCACGGAACTTATTTTTGGAAGGAAAGCAACCTGATGGACTTGGAGTGCATGTCAGGAAAGAAACGAGGGAGCCACGAGGTAGGGGGCGCGCCCTCCCCCCTAGGGCGTGCCCTCCACCCTCGTGGCCCCCCTGACGTACTTCTTCCGCCTATATATCTCCATATACCCTAAAAACATCGGGGAGCACAATAGATCGGGAGTTCCACCGCCAGAAGCCTCTGTTGCCTCCAAAAGCCAATCTAGACCCGTTTCGGCAACCTGTCGGAGGGGGAATCCCTCTCTGGTGCCTATCTTCATCATCCCGGTGCTCTCCATGACGAGGAGGGAGTAGTTCTCCCTCGGGGCTGAGGGTATGTACCAGTAGCTATGTGTTTGATCTCTCTCTCTCTCGTTCTTGAGGTGGCACGATCTTGATGTATCGCGAGCTTTGCTATTATAGTTGGATCTTATGATGTTTTCTCCCCCCTCTACTCTCTTGTAATGGATTGAGTTTCCCCTTTGAAGTTATCTTATCGGATTGAGTCTTTAAAGATTTGAGAACACTTGATGTATGTCTTGCCATGCGTATCTGTGGTGACAATGGGATACCACGTGATTCACTTGATGTATGTTTTGGTGATCAACTTGTGGGTTCCGCCCATGAACCTATGCATAGGGGTTGGCACATGTTTTCGTCGTGATTCTCCAGTAGAAACTTTGGGGAACTCTTTGAGGTTCTATGTGTTGATTGAATAGATGAATATGAGATTGTGTGATGCATATCGTATAATCATACCCACGGATACTTGAGGTGACATTGGAGTATCTAGGTGACATTAGGGTTTTGGTTGATTTGTGTCTTAAGGTGTTATTCTAGTACGAACTCTAGGGCTGTTTGTGAGACTTATAGGAATAGCCCGATGGATTGATTGGAAAGAATAACTTTGAGGTGGTTTCATACCCTACCATAATATCTTCGTTCGTTCTCCGCTATTAGTGACTTTGGAGTGACTCTTTGTTGCATGTTGAGGGATAGTTATATGATCCAATTATGTTATTATTGTTGAGAGAACTTGCACTAGTGAAAGTATGAACTCTAGGCCTTGTTTCCTAGCATTGCAATACCATTTACGCTCACTTTTATCATTAGTTACCTTGCTGTTTTTATATTTTCAGATTACAATAACCTTTATCTACCATCCAATACCACTTGTATCACAATCTCTTCGCCGAACTAGTGCACCTATACAATTTACCATTGTATTGGGTGTGTTGGGGACACAAGAGACTCTTTGTTATTTGGTTGCAGAGTTGCTTGAGAGAGACCATCTTCATCCTACGCCACCTACGGATTGATAAACCTTAGGCCATCCACTTGAGGGAAATTTGCTACTATCCTAGAAACCTCTGCACTTGGAGGCCCAACAACGTCTACAAGAAGAAGGTTGTGTAGTAGACATCATCGTGCCCTTGGAGATTTAACACGGTGCGTTAGGCTATCTGATGTTGGCATGTCATACATAGTCATCACTTAGTCACTCATACTACAACGAGGTTGGCTATAAGTGTATTTTTTTACTCCTCTCTATCTCTTTCTTCATACTCCCTCCGTCCCATAATATAAGAACATTTTTGACACTAGTGTAGTGCCAAAAAGTTCTTATATTATGGGACACAGGGAGTACTAGTAATTATTGCATTTGCCAAGGAGTGACCTCTTCCAATTAAATGGTGTTGCTAAGTTTGCTTCATATAATTAGCTATTGACTCAAAATTGTCTTTTCACCTAGGTACACGCGCTTAGCACCGTTTCTTCCTTGGGTCACCAAACTAGTCTCTCTCTTCTTGATTAACTTGCCACATCAGACTTTATGCCTATGTGGCAAGCTTATGCAGCTATAGGAGCAAGTAAAAGTAAGTGCAATAGTGCGCTTTACATGGCATTTTTGCATATGTGGAGGAAAGAGAGGCAAGGAAAAAGTGGAGAAGTTGGCTCTCATGCAAGAGCCAGCCTCTACTACATGGTGGAGCATTGGGAGAGGCACCTGTACGGAGGTGGTCAGGAATCGGGAGACATGCCGGTCGTAGCGCCACAGTTAAAATGATAATGGCAAGTCAATTCACAGGGCCCCACCTGTCCAGCAGTAACTCGCTGTCAAATCACAAAGCCCTACGTTTGCAGTAGCCTACTCCCTCGTCTTCTCGCGTCTCTGTCGAACCGACTAGGCGGAACTGCCCCGCCTACCGTGCAGGAAAAGCCCCGCCCTCGACTTTTAAATACAACTACATCCGCTTAAGAATCCAGTGACATACTTTTTGTGACATAGTAACTCAAATTTAGTTAGTCAAATGGCTGACCTAGAACTACATGCAGGCCCTATAAACCGAGACACCTAAAATAGAAAAACAGAGACGAAGAGGGTAGTTCAGCACGTATCTTTTTAGATCAATATTGTCGGGATTCACCAAGGAGCAAAACCAAGTGGTAGGCTGCTCCTGTCGTGTTGGCGTAGCAACTCAAGCAGGGTCAGCCTGCACACGAAATGGCGACACACTTAACAGGAATCCTTTGGCCGACATGTGGCTCATCCACCGTCTTGTTCCACGTGCGATGCACCAAATTACAGTTTGGTGCAGCGGTTGGAATTGGAGGCACCCTGGTCATAGCGCCGCAGTAGTAGAAAATGAGCGATGAGGGGTCAAATCACAAAGCCCCACCTTTCCCGCATTAAGCTGGACGGATGAAGCAACCATCATTTCACTCTAGGGCGCAAGAGCATAAAGAAAAGAGAAAACATTGATGCGTGCGGCAGCTACCTAGGGCACCCTAGGGTTGGGGTCTCCACTACAGATCCTTTTTTTTGAAAGCGCCTCCACTACAAATCGGCTTCTCCCTCGTCCTCTTGAAGAAAACCAATGATGAGTGTGGTGGTAGGGTTTGTAGGAGTACTATGGCATGCGAGGCCACGTCGTAGTAAACAGGTTCGAGTCAACGCCTTAAATATGTGTGGGCCGCTTGGTTTTACGAGAACGAGGCAGCATTTTGGGTTCGGGGACCAGTGGAGATATAGTACGTACAAAAAATCGTGTACGTAGGTTCGACCGAAAGGCAATGATGCATGGGCCCTACATTTTGATACACCCGGGGCCGCGTGAAATTTTCTACTCTACTCAAAACTAGTAAGGTACACATGTATTGAATGCATGAGATTTCGAAACCAAATTATGAATAAATACACACTATAGCATGTAAAGCTTTGAGTCATATATGCATGATGTAGATGTTCGTTTAGTTCTTATAGTTCATCTCATTCAAAATCAATTAGTTTTATAAAAATGTTAAGATTCATGGGGTTGTGCTTTGTAAATCATAAAGTAAAAAACAAATAATGGCAATTCATTTAGAAAAAAATCAATTATGATACAGAAGATTCTAGAACAAAGGAGAAGTGCTTGTGTTTTGAGGTTTGTGCATTATGCTTAAGTTCAACCATGGTGTCTTCTAAATTCTACATGTGGAAGATCTGGTGGAATGTTGATGATATCCAACGGCCAGTAGTGCTCAGATTTTCCTATCTCTGCACTGTCGGGTTAGCTTCATCCAGCGACCATCTTCCGAAGTTATTGCCACACTATATAGCTCTTGTGCCATAGTTGCATGTTTTGGAAAAAAACTACTAGTGGGTTGTACTATCTATTTAGGAATAGAAGATGTATACATGGAAGTTGTAGGGAAAGAGATGACATGGAGCATCTCAATTCCTATGAGTAGGGATTGGAAAAGAGATGTCATTTGGTTCACATCATAGGAAATTTTCTATTGAATCTAGAGATGACATGTATCTCAATTCCAATGAGGAGGGATTAGAAAAGAGATGTAATTTGGTTCATATCATAGGAACTTTTCTATTGAATATACGCTAATGTTTATTTTCCTTTGAAATTAAGGGAGTATAGGAATCCATTCATATGAACCAAGTGACTCTAAAGCTATAGAAATGATATTATGTTTATTTCCTTTGAAATGTGGAGTCTGTGAATCTATTCCTATGAACCAATTGGCTCTAATGGAAAAAATCCTATAAAAATCATATCATATAGAGTTCCTATGATATTCCTCGACACTAAAGGATGCTTGAAATTGCTGCGGGTGATATGATGGTCTTTCTTTGTAGACTCCTCACCCATCTTTATAGTTACCTCTACAAGATGAATGAAATGATATATACATGGTATTCTACATGTGCAATTTGGTACACGAAAACTCGGTAAAAGTTTGCGAGGTTCGAATTTTCAATAAAGCTATATGCACTAAATTTCGGAACGCAGGGAGCATACGGCAGTTGCTAACACTCACGTGGAAGATTTGTGTGCAGGATGAGTGGTTGTTCTGTTAAATGACATGGCAAAACTGACACTGCCGGATGCCGATCTAATGGTTCTTACGGCGTTCGTCAGGAAAAGGCTTGTGGGAACGTTTGTTGGATAATGATTTACGGACACATGCATTGCATTGATACGTGCCCCCCTCTCTCTCACGCACATGAACCCTCACGAGTCACGACTCTCCCGAGTCCTCTCGCAGACTCTCACGTAGCACCCACCGTCTATCTGCAGGTAGACGTCACGCACATATGTGCTCTTCACACCCTACCCTCAGAACTTCTAAAAAACAAAAGACGGCTCACACATTTTATTTTAGCTCACACGTCACACACTTATACTATTACTCTTGCGGCCAACGTTCTTTGGGCATAGTATATTGTACTCTCACGAAGAGAAGCGGTGCACGCACGCACTAGTTCTCTCACACCCACTCGCGGGTACACATAGGAGCGCATTTTTTTAAGCTGGTACAACAAAATCACTCCACTATATATAAAAGCAGGAGCCTTAGTGCTTGCTTTACTAGGGTTCCTCTCATTCACTCTCTCATGCTCTCCAGATCTAAGCAACACATAGGTGGCCACACTCTCTCTCAGCTCACGGCTGGTCACAAATCCAGCCAGACAACATCGACCGGGGCAGGGGTGTAGGTGCATCGTTCACGCTATCGTCAGCGGAGAGGGAGGAGACCAACGGCTGCCCGCGTGTCCCGATTGGCGGTCGTGTCGTTCTCTCCAAGAGAGCGCCGGCTCGGGAGGGCCTCCGACCCCTTCTTCCTCCTTGCGGTATTGTGGCCAAGATGCGACCTCCCGAGGCCGTCTTTGGCACATGCTGACGACCCTCAGGTATATATTCCTTCGAAACCTGCCTTGCTCTACTGCCCCAGCTCCCTTCGTGTGGATACTTTTCTACTTCCGTCCGCTGTTCCAGAGCCACCTTGACTTCTACTATTATTAGAAGTAAAGCTAGTTCATACAGTCGACTCAAAGCGTTGGTTCAAACAGGAAGAAAGTGGGAAAGTTGTAGCATGAATCTAGGACTTGGTTCTAAGAGGAAACGGGGAAAAGTAGTAATATCTGTCACTGCTTAAATAACTGTATTTCGTATTTGCGCAAACAGGGATGTCTGTCTCCATATCATTTTGGGATGTCTTTCTCCGTACCGTTTCTATCCGTGCAATCAAAAGCACACACCTCAGTTTTAGTACAACTGCGCAAAATGAGATGGCTATCCCTCGTTGCCATCGTCTAATCTCCCGTCTTCAAGGTATCCTACACTAGTAGTAACTAAGGTAGAATGACCAACGCAATCTAAAAGAGGCTGATTCATACGTTTTACTTCCTGATTGCAGTGCAGGGACAAGCGAAAACAACTGCATCCTAGGCCGGAATGCACTTTCTACCAGTTCATCCATGGACCGAGGACTAGATGGCACGGCTGCACGACAGTTTTTTGGACAGGTGCGCAGACAAGAGGCATTGTGGTCTGCTTATTTCTGCAAATAGCGGTGCTTAAATTTAGTGGAATGCACAAGCATTTCAGCTGGTCAGTACACTGCATGGTTCAGTTCAGCATTCCAGCTGAGACCACAATTATAATTGGTTATTCTGGATTGAGAGAACCTAACCCTGGATGGTGGCAACAAGAAAAAACCAGAGTGAACTCCAGGAAATTTAAGCCTGCCGGGAGGCCCTTTGCTCAGAGAAGCCTTGCTTGTTTTTTCCTAATTTGTAAACCTTCTCACAACTTTGACTTTTGCTATGAACTAGTATATGTTTGTTATGTTCTATGAATCATTGAGATGTATAAAATTTCTTAACTTATGCTTTTCAAGTTTTTTATGAAGACGAGTTTAATGTGAGTGTTCCACATGAGCGCTGGACTAGCGTGTGAACGTTTGGAATTTATTACATTGTGGCCTCAATTAACTACATGAACCACTGTAACAAGATACATAGTTGCTTATATGTCAAACAACAGATTGTTGATTGTTAGCTGGTCGATAGCCTAGTGTTGAAGCAAGCTGAGCCATTGTGTCGTGTTTTGCACAACTGCTTACAAGTGGGGTAGCACCAACAGTGTTTACAAGTACTTATGTATACGTCGGCACACGGTTCTCGAACGAGTGCTCTATTTCATCAAAACACACACTGCTCGTATGATAAACCGTGACAACTTATGTCTTACCATGCCATATTTATGAAAAAACTAGTGAGGACACATCTGTTTCGGCAACAATTACGATGGTTCTCACATGATTCACAGGCACACAAAAGTAGCAGCAGTTCCCATAGACAGATTCAACCAGAGTACTAGCCCCAGAGGGGTCGATAACAGGCAAGGTTCGGATAATTAGACACAATCCAAACTACTATTAAACACTAGCTGGGGCAACTATTTCATGCCTCGATCTAATTTGGTCTGGACACAAGAAGGACCCTGCCATGAACATCATCGAGGATGTCCCGCAGCAGCTCAATCTTGTGAACCTTCATGAAGACAACCTTGTGGCCTTGCCACTGATAAACTTGTTTGTGGAGGCATGCCAGGTCATCTTCCTGCGTAAGCTTGACAAGAACATTATGCCTCACAAACGAAGGAGTAGCTTTGAATTTCTTGTGCTTCAGTACACCCTGGACAACACGCCTGACAATAGTGAGGCTAGAATACAACTCTTCGTTGGTATAACCGCAAATGGCTTCCAGGATCCAACAACCTAAGAACTATGTTTTCCCAGTGCGTATATTCAGGTCGTCCGCCTCATAGCGAGTGACATGTACAACCACACAATCCTTGTCTGCATCAGGGCTCTAATTGAAACAGAAACAAACTCTGAATTACTTTTCAGTATAAGAAACACAAGTTATTTAAACCACTATGTATAGCATGGCGTCGAAGCTAATAAAATTTTGCATTATTAATCACCACATACTTCCTTTTCTAAAAAAATCACCACATACTTAGATGAAAAACCACAATGAAGATCGGTAAAGAAGGAAATCACCTTGGGCAGCTCAGCAGGGGGGGACACATCCTCGAAGGGGAAAACTGCTCCTGCAGTGCCACGGGGGCTGTAACCTCAAACGGGGCGTTGACCATCTGAGTAGTGGCCGTGAGCGTATCTGGGGTCGGCTCGGTGGTTGCCTCCATCTTCTTGGAGCTCTCTGTCTCGTGGGGATCAGCCTCCCGTGTCTGCTCCAATATCGGCAGATCTTTGTCTGGTTCTCCTTGGTCCATCATGAAACTGACGAATACTAGGAGACCACTGAAAGGAAAACACAATCACAATGACAATGAAAAAAAGAGAGTGAGGATCGGTTACTGCTTTGCAAAAGTTCTTTTTTTTCTCTGAACGAAAATATACCAACATCACGGATCTGCTTACCTTCCCTTCATTCAGAGAGAAAAACAATGGCAGATGCGAGTGTTGCCTTTCTTGAAGACGGTGAGGGAGAAGGGGATTCAGCGAAGAGTGAAATGATGGTTGCTTCGTCCGTCAAACTTAGACTGCGGAGAGGTGGGGTTTTGTGATATGATGGCTCGTTACTGCCGCACTACGACCGGGGTGACTCTCCGCCTGCATACTGCCTTCTAATTTGGTGGATGGCATTTGGGCCCGCGCGCTGCATGGCCTGCATGTCGGTGAACAAAAGTATAACAGCATTCAGTAGAGGGAGACGTTTCAATGACCTAGGAGGAGCCAGAAGCGGTAGAGTGTCTCCACTGTACTAGTAGTAATTGTTTTTCTGGGTAGCCGTAGACTGTCTCCACTATACTAGTAGTAATTGTTTCTCTAGGCCCAAGACAAAACAGCCCATCCACACTAGTAAATAGTAAAATCAATTCAAAAGCCCATATATTTACTGAATTGACGGATGGGTATGTCGAAGAGCAGAAAAAGGAGTTTCAAGTGGGCAAAAGAGCTTCTGAACGTGTCGGGCTTCTATTTAGAACATATTGTGGTCATAATCCAGTAAATTTTACGACCCAGGATGTTCATTCTATGGACCTGACCAATCCATTTGACTTTGATTGCCGAAAACAGTGCTAGAGTTAGATGTTGTTGCCCTTTTCAATCTGGTTTTCTTGTAAACCTGATGAACAATTAACCCTCGTGCTTTTGTATAGTTTGTAGGCTGGAGTTAGATGTTGCTTCCCTTTTCAACTCGGCTGTGACTGTCATATTTTCTTTGAAACAAGGCAAATGGCTTGCCATTCGTTTAATTTAGAGTGAAATATTTTAACAAATCCCAACCAAGGGAAATAACATCACTCTGGCCGGCTGCTTGAGCTCATTGTGCATTACAGAAGCCAAGTGATTAGCCCCCACCAGCACCCGCAAACTTATTTCGAACTAGCACATCAAATGGGTTGTAAATTTTTATAGGAAAGGCTGCATGACTGTGACAGATTTGGATTCTGACATTTGGGACCCTCAAGGAAATAGCCCATCCAAGGTGGTGTCGACTAACTAGCCAGTCAACAAACGATTCTGCCTACCAGCTGTTGGATTGACATCCAACATCTGTCGTGTATCTTCTATCTATTGTCCTCTTCTTCCTCCAGCCGCCCAAACCAAACCACCCCGTCGGCTCCGCCTGCTCCCGCCTCCCATGGCTGGCTGCGCCTCCGCCGCCCTACAGTATGTACCCTCCAACGTTGGCTAGTCCCTCCCTCTATTCCCCCACACGTCCTGTTATTCTCCGGCGACGTCAGCCCCAACACGCACCCGTGCTCGAATCAGTCAACCCTCGTACTCCCCTTCGCCTGCGACTGGACCGGCGCATCTTCAACGGCTCCTGTATGTTCCATCCGAGGCCTCGCCGTCGTCCTCCGCCTTGCGGCCTTGGTTCGCTCGCCATGTGCGGTGCGCCGCCCTCTTGTGTTGTCAACGTCGTCAACGACCGAGAGGAACAAGGAGATGACTGTACGTGGAGAGGATGACAGTAGGGACCCATGAGTGTCATGGCAGTACGCAAGCAAGTGCCTCCATAGTACAAGCCCAAAAATATGGTTCCTCCTAATGGTTGGACATCTGGGGCTCACGCCATTGTCAACATAGTCAATAAATGAGAGAATTACACTACGAGCGGCTGACACCAGGGACCCAGCAAGTCACACATTTTTTTTGAGGAACAAGCAGTTGTTATTTATACTAGTTTTAGCGACGAATCAGGGTAACAACGGGGCTGTGCGGGGGCTATGGCCCGTCTAGCCAGGGTTTTATTTATGTTTACCACATCATGAGCCCAGTTGTGTTTTTTTCTTGCTAAAAATGGCTAGCCTAGTTCTATTTTTTTAAAGAAATACCCAAACAAGGCCTACTTGCTTTATCGGCCCTGCTGGGCTGCAAATCTTTCAAGACGAGGAGAGTTTCATTCGGTTTGCCCAGAAATGGGTTGTACATTTTTAAAACACATTAAACTAGGAATTAGTTTCAATTTTTTTCATTACAAGATCTTAAATTCCATTGATTTTTATGCATGGACAATTATTTGGATTTTACATATATATAAATTAATTTTCAAAATAGTCTGAATGTGAATCGATATTTCTGGATTAAAAACAGTTGACCGCACTGAAATATGCAAAATTTCGTATACTTTTTAACCGTGGCCACAATATGGGGTGTAATTGTCGGCATTTTGGGAACGGGGGTCCCCAGACTTGCCTGCCTGCGGCCTACGGCGTGGCTCAAGTGGGGGCCCAGCGCGGCCCACCTTCATCAGCTCAAGCTCAAGACCCTCGCGAGGGGCCAAGCCTCATGAGGCAAACGACAGAAAGCTTCCTCTGAGGAAGCCTCATCAGGCAGGCTCGCGAGTAGGCGGAGAGATCAAGGCGGGGGTACCTCACGAGGAGCCTGTGACGCAAGCCATGACGATCGAGGTCAGGCGGCCGCCGGCCTGCGCAGCATCGTTGTTTCCCCTTTGGTGCAATGGGGGCAAGCACAGGCCAAGGCATCGGGCAAAGGTTACCATTCCGGTGCAACAAGACCAAGACCAGCAGAGCGGCAGGATGGAGGTCACCGTGGAGCCCAAGACGGCGTCATCACTAGTGCTTTTGGCAGCCGAAGACCACCTTTGGTCAGGATAACTCGTACTATATGTTCCCCTTCAAAATGGCCAGTTGTTGCCACCCTTCCTGCTCATTTTTTGGGGAGAGGCCCAGGGCCTCTATAAATAGAGCTAGCCACCACAGAGTAGAGGGGACAAGACAAAGAGAGACATCTAGAAACCTGGTAGAACCCTAGTAGAGAGAGAGAGAGGCGACTGAACTCACCCTAGAAGTTCATCGCACCAGCTCAAGAACACCTCTCGCGAGGATGTTCTTCCCTTGTACTGTTCATCATCAGCCCCTGAGGCAATCCACCACACCACACACTGGAGTAGGGTATTACACCATAACGGTGGCCCGAACCAGTATAAACCTCGTGTCCCTTGTGTTGTTCATTGTTTCCAGTTGAGATCACGTGAGGAGATTGGACACATATCGGTAGGGGAGAGATCTCCGCGCGCACTCCAGTGTTCGAACCTCAAGGGTCTGCCGGAACCCGAAATCCAACATTTGGCGTGCCAGGAAGGGGTGCGCCTGAATCTTTCTTCCGCTGTTCGCGTGTGATCTTCCGTTGTGTCCATGGCTGACGCTCATCGGGCTCGCGCCAAGCGCCGGGCTGCTCTTGCCACCCGCGTCGCCCAGAGGGCGCCCGTCGGCGGACACCCTCGTTGTTCCCCGTCACCTTTCGCCAACGCCGCCCCCGGCCCGGCGGGGAACAAGCAGCAGGCCTCGTCCCAGCATCCTTTGGTACGGCCGGAGGGCCGCACAGCCACACCGTCGCTGACTCCAGCCGCTTCGTCGTCCCACGCCCGTCGCGCCCCCACAGACGCGCACGCCGTGCTGCTCCTGGCAAGAGAGCTCTTGCACTACCGCCCCGTCGACTACCTCTACGAGGACTGGCTCGCCTGCATCACCGAGCCCGTCAGCGTCGTAGGGGGCTTCCCCTTGTCATCCCTCTCGCTGCCTCGCCCTGCATTCCGCGTAGGAGGCGGGGATCAGGAGGCGCCTCCACAACCTCCTCCCCAAGAAGGCGCCCTGGCTCCAAGGCGCGCGGCCAGCGAGGCCCTCTGCTTCCGGTGCCTACGCAGCAAGAAAGGAGCTGCCAAGAGATCCCTCGTCCCCAAGGAGGTACTCGCGCACTCCCAGCGCCGGCGCGCCAAGATCGCGTCCCTGCACCTCCACACCGAGACCCCGCACTGCTCCAAGTGGCGGCGCACGGTAATCTCCAGGAACAAGCCCAGCACCAGCAAAAGGCACTGGTGGCCACAGCAGGCTGCCATGCTCTCACCGCCGAGCTACGCGGCGTCGCATGGCCAGGCAAGTTCAAGCCTGACCTGCCCCTCGCTACGATGGCACGGCGGACCCCGCAGAGTTCCTACAGCTCTATGAGCTATGCATCGAATCCGCCAATGGAGACGAAAGGGTCATGGCGAACTGGTTTCCCATGGAGCTCAAGGACGGGGCCCGCACCTGGCTCATGAACCTGGCTCCTGGCACAATCTCCTCCTGGGACGAGATGCGCCCTTGCTTCATCGCCAACTTCCAGGGCACTTGCGCCCGGCCCCCGGCCGTGAGCGATCTGCGCCGCATCAAGCAGCAGCAAGGGGAAACCCTGCAGAAATACATCCAGCGCTTCAACAACGCTTGCCTCAAGATCCCCAAGGTGACTGAAGAAGCCATCATCTTGGCCTTCTCTGATGACGTACGTGACATCAAGATGAAGGAGGAGCTAGCAATCCATGAGACCTGTGCACATCCCTGGAGCTGTTCAACTTGGCGACCAAGTGCGCCAGGGATGAGGAAGGGCGCCTTTCCCTCCTCGAACTCCCGGCTGCCGACCCAGATGAGAAGAAGCCCAAGGCAAAGGACGTGAAGCGCAAGGGGGCTGCCGTGCTTGCAGCGGAGCCAGACACCAAGCGAGGCAGGGATCAGCCTGAGTCATCCAAGGGCAGCCGGTACTGCATGTACCACGACCTCCACACCCATAACACCAACGAATGTCAAGAGCTCATGACCGTGAGAGATGGACGTGTCGGCCAATGCCCCGAGCGCAACGAAAGGGGCTGTGGCCGAGGAGGAGGAAGAGGTGGCGGACGATGGGAAGACCGTGGCCCTCGCCAAGGGTGGCGTGACCGACCTCGCGAGGATCACTGGCAGGACTAGCCTCGCAAGGGAGGTTGGAGAGGTCAGCCTCGTGAGGATCGCCCGCACGGCAACGCAGGCCTCCCTCCTCTGCCGCCACCGCCAAGGAGGAACAAAGACCAACATCAAGATGAGGGAGCTGGGGGCATCCACGAGCCACGCGCAATCACTTGCATCTTGGGTGTTGCGCAGGCCCCAGCCTCACAGCGCATCTTCAAGCAGTTTACTCGCGAGGTGAATGCGGTCCTCCTCAAGCTTGAGGCCACGCACCCTCTCAGGTGGTTTGCATGCGCTATCACGTTCAACTAAGCGGATCAGCTCAAGTGCGCAGCAACGGCCGGAGTCCTCCCTATGCTTTGCTCCCCAGTCATCAGCAATGTGCAGGTCATCAGGACCCTCATTGATGGCGGAGCAGGACTCAACGTCCTGTCCGTCGAGACGTTCGACAATCTCCAAGTGTCGTACGATCAGCTTCAGCCAACCAAGCCATTCTCAGGAGTCACTGATAGTTCCACTGTTCCGATAGGGCGGGTTCGCCTTCCAATCACCTTCGGGCAGCACAACAACTACCGCACCGAGCTCATCGACTTTGATGTCACCCACATCCTGTAGGATTTCAGGTTCCGACAGACCCTTGAGGTTCGAACACTGGGGTGCGCGCGGAGATTTCGCCTTCTACCTACCTGCACCCCTCCGCCTCGCTAAGATCTAAGCTATGGAAAGAACAGCACAAGAGAGACAGGGTTTATACTGGTTCGGGCCACCGTTGTGGTGTAATACCCTACTCCAGTGTGTGGTGTGGTAGATTGCCTCTTGGGCTAATGATGATGAGCAATACAAGGAAGAACAGCCTCGCGAGGGTCTGTTCTTGGCTGGGGGGATGAACTGCTAGGAGGAGTTCAGTCGCCCTTCTCTCTCTCTCTGTGTGTGTGATGCTACTCGATCTGATCCTAGCTAGTTTCTCTCTTGGCTTCTAGATTCTCCCTTCTTGATTGCCCCTCTACCCTGGGGGTGGCTAGTCCTATTTATAGGCAAAGGCCCTGGGCCTCTTCCCAAATATTGAGAGGGAAGGGCGCCAACAATTGGCCATTTTGAAGGGGAACATCTGGTACACTTATCCTGACTAAAGTTGGTCCTCGCCTGCCAAAGGCTCTGGTGGTGACGCTGGCTTGGGCTCCACAATGACTTCCTCCCTGCCGTTGGACTGGTCTTGGTCTCGTTGCACCGAAACGGGTGCCTTTTCTTGATGCTCTCGCCTGCGCTTGCTCCCTTTGCACCAAAGAGGAAAGGAGGACACTGCGCGGCTGGCTCCCGCCTGGCGCCTTTGGTCGTCATGGCTTGCGTCACGGGCACCTCGTGAGGTACCCCGCCTTGATCTCTCCACCTCCTCGCGAGCCAGCCTGATGAGGCTGTGCCTGAGGAAGCTCAGTGTCGTCCGCCCCGCAAGGCTTGGCCCATCGCGAGGGTCTTGGGTCTGTGTTGATGAAGATGGGCCGCGCTGGGCCCCCTTTTGAGCCACGCCGCAGGCCGCAGGCAGGCAAGTCTGGGGACCCCCATTCCCAGAACGCCGACAGTAGCCCCCGGGCCCAAGGCGCACCCGGACTTGGCCGTGCAGGGAGGCGAAAGGGCAAGAGCGAAGCGCCGTGGGCCCTAATAGCCTGCGGCCTTGGGCGCCGCGTGGCGGTTGATTGGACGTGGGCGTCTCCACTTCCCCACGGCGCCTCGGCAACTGCACGGATTGGACAAGTCCCTGCATGCAAAGCGGGTCATGATTACCTGCGATCGTGGAGGTCGGCGGTTGGCCTTCGCCGGCCATAAGTACGAAACGGCGCACGCCCTTCCAGTCCATCCCTTCTTGCTTCTCCTTCTTCCCGGTCCTTGCTCCGCCTTGCTGCGATGGCTCCGATCCACCGGTTCTCGGCGGCAGAGAAGGGAAAGGCTCCCCGAGAGGAACCAGACCCGCTCCCGCCGAAGAAACGGCTCGCCCTCCGCGGCCGGGACGAGGGGGCCCATCAGGTGGTGTCGAGGCCCTGGTGCGAGCGGCTACCACCGGGGTTCCCGCTTCCCTTGTACGCCCACATCGAGGGCTCTGAAGGAGTCGATGCCGATCGCCACGGGCGGTGCCGCCGTCGGCGCCGACGGGTCACGAAGGTGTGGGTCGTCCCCCCTGGGGTCCACACCGAGGGCTCCTCCCGAGAGTTCGTGCTCCACGCCGCCATTCCTCCTCAGTCTTGGATTCTCCTTCCTCCCTTCTTCGCCGCCATCATCCCACAGGGAGAACTCCTGGAGCTTTCGTTGCAGCACGCCGGCTGCAGCACCCTCGCGACCGAGGCAGAGGTCGCGGTCGTTGCCCCGGGCGAGGTCTTCATGGCTCGAAGCTGGAGCAAAATCGCCTGGGTTTGCAGGACAAGAGGGGCCTTCGCGATCAACTTGGAGTACGACGGTGCTTCGGTGATGTTCTTCAAGGTCTTCGATGCGAACGGGCGCCGGCTGGAGTGCTGCCCCGGGAGAGGTGGTCGGGACCCTGCTACAACGAGGACTGGGCCCGCCGACCGCTCCCTTGGCGGCTGCTTAGGCGGCGGAGGCGGCGGAGGGTCCAGCGACTCCGGCGAGCTCTTCACGACTCCGAAGACGAGCGACAACAGCTACGAGCCCCCGAGCTGGCGCCGCTCCTGGAGCAGGGCGGGCTCGTCAGGCCGTCCCCGACTCTGATCTGGATGGGGTTGGTGCCGGTGCTTAATGGCCCGCTGTTGACGATGGCGTCTTTTGCAGGGGCGCGTGTAGTTAGCGTCCTTTTAGGATCTGTTCCCTGCAAGGAATCAAAGATGCGTCCCGTGGGGGCTTGTAAGGTGCATATGATCCTGTTTGTTAATATAACCCTTGTCGTAGAATTGTGCGAGTTGCTCATTCCGTCTTAGCTCAGTTCTCCCTTTCGAACCTCACGAGGGCTTGGTGCTCTGCGCCGACAGGTCCCAGTCCCAAGGCGGCTTCAGCCGTCGCTGGTATGCCAGGTCGCGATGTCGTGGTCAAGGCCAGGAGGTGAGCGACCCGGGGTCCGGTAAGAGCCCCTGAGTCTCGATGCTCAGGAGGTCCCCTTTTGCGCTCAAGCACCCGTCGTTTGGTGAGAAAGGAGAGCGGCGTCGCTAACACGGGATTGCATTAGGTGCGGGGATGGTGCCACGGTAGCTGTTGCTTCTGGGTGGTGACTTATCTCGAGAATCAGGGACCGCTCTCTGGTGTGTCGCCAGGTCCGTGCATCGGCAGGCGTGAGGTTGCTTGGTGAGGTCCTCGCATGTCCCTCCCCTCTCGTCTTTGCTCCCCTTTCTGCTCTACGTCATCAGGCCCCGGCCCTCGAGCGAGTCTCAGTCGTCGCTGGTATGCCAGGTCGCGATGCCGTGGACAAGGCCAGAGGGTGAGGGCTGGAGAGCCAGTAGGAGCCCTGAGTCTCGATGCTCAGGCACCCCCCCTTTAACATGCAAGCGGTTCGTGCGGATGAGAGTGAAGGAGACACCGCAAGGGCCTCGCCTGACGCAGCTCCTTTAGGAGATCTTGTAGATCCATCATAGAAAGAACGAGGGGTTGCCATGACAATTGACAGTCAGCCGTTGGTTGCTTCCGATGGGCAATGAGGCACTGAAGGCTTGACGAGGTGGCACCATGCGGGGCTGCCGCGGCCAGAGCTCAGCCATTCAGGTTTGTCGGCATTGCAGGGACGGACCCATGCGCAAGCGTCGTGCCGTTTGGGAGCAGCTCCGTCAGTTGGCATCAGTTGAGCGGGCAACTAGGTCAAACACATTAGCCGCGAAGGAGTGGATTCATTCAAATAGATGCTGGGAAGGCGGACATCACTGGGTCAGGCCCGAGCAACTTGGGGATGATGCAGCCCGTGGGGTGCCCCCAACAAAGTAAGCTAACAACATGAAATAAAAGGGATACATGCCGCAGGGACGGACCCACGCGGCCTGGGAATAATGCAGCCCTAGGGGGCGCTCCCAGCTGGAAATGAAACTTGAAAGATGTCACCTAATGATGTTGAGGACGAAGGAGTGTTGGCGTAGCAGACTCGATGGGCTGCGGAAGCCGATCCTCACGAGCCCCCAGGCCCAGGGGCCTCGGGAGGCTACGGAGGCGCTGGTGGCTCCTCGCGGACCATCTCCATCTCCGCCAGGGCTGCGGAACGCCTGGCCTCTTGAGCCTCCATGATGCCCCTCATGAGGCGCTGGTACGTGGCAGCCGCGTTCGGCAAGCCGTAAGGCATGCGAACGTAGTTGTGGGGTGGACCTTCACAGCGCCCACTCGCGAGGGCCAGAGGCGCTCCGAAGAGGCGACTCGATTGAGCCCTGGTATGTTGATGTAGACGCGCAGCCCACCATCCTCGCCTGGATGGGGAGCCACAGCTGGTAGGCGGCGGCCGCCTTTCATGACTCTTGACTCCTGTAGCTCCTGAATGGCCTTGCCGACGAACTCGTGAGGGCCTGGCTCTCCTTGCCTTACTCCTTCTTGAGGGAAACGTGCTTCGAAACACGCCTCCATGTGGTGCCCAAGCGCCTCCCTCGTGACCTTAGCCAGGTCGGTGGCCCTCCAGGGGAGAGCCCCCTAGCCCTGTCTGAGGAGGGCGCCGGGCGCGCTTTCCTAAGCGATGGAAGGAGGTTCCCCTTGGGCAGGCACGGGCCCTGAGGGGCCTGCCTCCTGAGGGGCCGGGCCAGACGATGTCTTCTTCTTCTTGGGGGCGGTCTCAGGAAGCCTCCTGCTTCCGCGATCCAGGTCTTCCAGTGATGCGGCCTGAAAGGCTCGTTCCAGGGAACACACCGCGTCCTTCTCTTCACAGGGCACCGTGATGACTCCGCCACTTCCTGGCATCTTGAGGACGTTGTAGCCGTGGTGAGTTATGGCCATGAACTTGGCCAGCGCTGGGTACCCAAGGATGGCGTTGTACGGCAGGCGGATGTGAGCGACGTCGAAGTCGATGAGCTCGGTGCGGTAGTTGTCGCGTGCCCCGAAGGTGACAGGGAGGCGGACCTACCCAATCGGGACCGTGGAGCCGTCGGTGACTCCGGAGAAAGGCTTGGTCGGCTGAAGCTGGTTGTAGGGCACTTGGAGATTGTTGAATGTTTCCACGGACAGGACGTTGAGCCCTGACCCGCCATCAATGAGGGTCCTGGTGACCACCACGTTGCTGATGATTGGGGAACAAAGCATCGGGAGGACTCCGGCTGTGGACGCACACTTGAGCTGGTCTGCTGAGCTAAACGTGATGGCGCACGCCGACCACCTGAGAGGGCGCGTGGCTTCGAGCTTGGGAAGGACTGCATTCACTTCATGGGCGAACTGCTTGAAGATGCGTTGAGAGGCTGGGGCTTGAGCCCCGCCCAGGATGCAGGCGATCGTGCGCGGCTCCTGGAAGCCCCCAGCCCCCTCGTCCTGATGGCGGTCCTCGTTTCTCCTTGGTTGCAGCGGCAGCGGAGGGAGGCCTGCGTTGCCTTGCGGGCGATCCTCACGAGGCTGATCCCTCTAGTCTCCCTCGCGAGGCGGGTCTTGCCAGTGATCCTCGCGAGGTCGATCGCACCACCCTTGGCGCGGGCAGTGGTCTTCCCAGCGTCCTGCATTCCTTCCTCCTCCTCGACCGTAGCCCCGGTCAACGTGGTCGGGGCGACAGCCGATCCTTCCTTCTTGCACGGCTCGGAGCTCTTGACATTCGTTGGTGTTGTGGGTGTGGAGGTCGTGGTACACACAGTACCAACTGCCCTTGGAAGATTCGGGCTGATCTCTGCCTCTCTTGGTGTCTAGTTCTGCCGCGAGCACGGCAGCCCCCTTGCGCTTCACATCCTTGGCCTTGGGCTTCTTCTCTTCTGGGTCTGCGGCAGGCAGCTCGAGGAGGGAGAGACGCCCTTCCTCAGCCCTGGCGCACTTGGTTGCCAAGTTGAACAACTCCAAGGAAGTGCACAGGTCTTCATGCATCGCCAGCTCCTCCTTCATCTTGACATCGCGCACGCCGTCGGAGAAGGCTGAGATGATGGCCTCCTCAGTCACCTTGGGAATCTTGAGGCGCGCGTTGTTGAAGCGCTGGATGTACTTCTGTAGGGTCTCTTCGGGTTTTTGCTTGATGCAGCGCATGTCGCTCACGGCGGGTGGCCGGTCGCGAGTACCTTGGAAGTTGGCGATGAAGCGGGTGCGCATCTCGTCCCAGGAGGAGATCATGCCTGGAGCCAGGTTCAGGAGCCAGGTGCGGGCCCCGTCCTTGAGTCCCATGGGAAACCAGTTTGCCATGACCTTCTCGTCTCCGTTGGTAGCTTCGATGCCCAGCTCATAGAGCTGGAGGAACTCCGCAGGGTCGGCCGTGCCGTCGTAACAAGGAGGCAGGTCTGGCTTGAACTTGCCAGGCCACGCGACGCTGCGTAGCTCGGTGGTGAAGGCACGGCAGCCTGCTGTGGCCACGGGAGGCCTTGGGTGGCGGAGAGCTTGGTCTTGCATGTCCCCACGCGCTGCAGATGGGAGCAGCGTGGGGTCTTGACGTGCGGGAGCAGGAGCATGGTCGCGACGTGCTGGAGCAGGGAGCGCCCGGGCAGCTTCTTGCGGGCGAGGGACTTCTTGGCAGCTCTGCTCTTGCCGCGCTGGCACCTGACGGAGCGGGTTCTGCCCAGGGGCCACGCGCCTTGGAGCCATGGCGCCTTCTTGAGGAGGAGGCAGCTGGGGCGCCCCCGGAGCTTCGTCGCCCGCGCGGGGTGGGGTGCGGTGCAGCGGAACGGACGGCGCAGGAGAGCCCCCTGCGGCGCGGACGAGCTCGGCGACGCGGTCGAGCCATTCTTCATAGACGTCGTCGACGGGACGGTAGCGCAGGAGCTCGTTTGCCGCGATGAGCGCAGCTCGAGCCTCCATGGGTGCGCGGAGCACGCGGGACAAAGAACCAGTTGGGGTGAGCGAGGGAGTAGCGGTGCGGCCATCTTGCCGCACAGACGGATGCTGAGACGACGCTTGCTACTCGTTCCCCACCGGGCCGGTGGCGGCGTTGACGGCAGGTGACGGGGAACGGCAAGGACGCCTGCCGACAGGAGCCGTCTGGGCGATGCGGGAAGCGAGAGCGGCCCGGCGCTCGGCGCGGGCCCGACGAGCATCAGACATGGACGCGATGGTCGGAGGAGAACGGGGTGGTGGAAGACAAATTCCGGCGCACCCCTACCTGGCGCGCCAAATGTTGGATTTCGGGTTTCGGCAGACCCTTGAGGTTCGAACACTGGGGTGCGTGCGGAGATTTCGCCTTCTACCTACCTGCACCCCTCCACCTCGCTAAGATCTAAGCTATGGAAAGAACAACACAAGAGACACAGGGTTTATACTGGTTCGGGCCACTGTTGTGGTGTAATACCCTACTCCAGTGTGTGGTGTGGTGGATTGCCTCTTGGGCTAATGATGATGAGCAATACAAGGAAGAACAGCCTCGCGAGGGTCTATTCTTGGCTAGGGGGATGAACTGCTAGGAGGAGTTCAGTCGCCCTTCTCTCTCTCTCTCTGTGTGATGCTACTCGATCCGATCCTAGCTAGTTTCTCTCTTGGCTTCTAGATTCTCCCTTCTTGATTGTCCCTCTACCCTGGGGGTGGCTAGTCCTATTTATAGGTAAAGGCCCTGGGTGTCTTCCCAAATATTAAGCGGGAAGGGCACCAACAATTGGCCATTTTGAAGGGGAACATCTGGTACACTTATCCTGACTAAAGTTGGTCCTCGCCTGCCAAAGGCTCTGGTGGTGATGCTGGCTTGGGCTCCACAATGACTTCCTCCCTGCCGTTGGACTGGTCTTGGTCTCGTTGCACCGAAACGGGTACCTTTGCTTGATGCTCTCGCCTGCACTTGCTCCCTTTGCACCAAAGAGGAAAGGAGGACACTGCGCGGCTGGTGCCCGCCTGGCGCCTTTGGTCGTCATGGCTTGCGTCACGGGCACCTCGTGAGGTACCCCGCCTTGATCTCTCCGCCTCCTCGCGAGCCAGCCTGATGAGGCCGTGCCTGAGGAAACTCCGTGTCGTTCGCCCCGCGTGGCCTGGCCCCTCGCGAGGTTCTTGGGTCTGTGTTGATGAAGATGGGCCGCGTTGGGCCCCCTTTTGAGCCACGCCGCAGGCCACAGGCAGGCAAGTCTGGGGACCCCCGTTCCCAGAACGCCGACACGTCCGTCTGCCATACAACACCATCCTCGGGTACCCAGCTCTGGCCAAGTTCATGGCAGTGACTCACCATGGATACAATGTCCTCAAGATGCCAGGAAGCGGTGGAATCATCACCGTACCCTGTGAAGACAGGGACGCAGTGTGTTCACTCGAGCGTGCGTTCCAAGCCGCAGCAATCGAAGACCCGGACCATGGAAACAGAAGACTTACCGAGGCGACCCTTAGGAAGAAGAATGTTTCTCCTGGCCCAAGCCATCAGGAGGCAGGCGCCTCCAAAGGTGTTGGGTCAGGACCTGCGCCCAATCAGGGAGCGCCACCCTCTCTCGCATAGGAAGGCGCGCCCGGCGCCCTCCTCAGGCAGTGCTCGGGGGCTCTTTCTTGGAGAGCCACCGAATTTGCCAAGGTCGCGAGGGAGGCGCTCGGGCACCACTTGGAGGGGTCCTTCCAGGCATGTTTCCCTTAGGAAGGTACAAGGCAAGGAAGACCAAACTCTCAGGAGTTCATCGCAAGCAACACTCAGGAGCTACAGGAGTCGAGAGTCATGCGCGGCAGCCGCCGCTTGCCTGCCATGGCCCCACATCCAGGCGAGGATGGTGGGCTGCGCGTCTACGTCGACGTGCCAGGGCTCAACCAAGCTGCGTCTCAGGAGCGCCTATGGCCTTCGCGCGTGGGGCGTTGTGAAGGTCCACCTCACAGCTATGTTCGCATGCCTTTCGGCCTATCGAACACGATCGCCGCTCATCAGCGCCTGCTGAGGAGCATTCTGGAGGCTCAGGAGGTCAGGCATGGTGCGGTCCTGGCGGAGATGGAGAAGGCCCTCGGAAACCCACCAGTGCCCCCGGAGCCTCCTGAGGCTCCTGGGCCTGGGGGCTCGTAAGGATCGACGTCTTCATCGCGCATCACCCGCTTCTTCAACATCACCCCATCTTCAAACGACAACAGGTGACATCTTTCTAAGTTCCGTTTTTAGCAGGGAGCGCCCACAGGGCCGCATCATTCCTAGGCCACATGGGTCCGTCCCTGCGGCATGTATCCGTTTTGCTTATGCTCTTTACTTACCTTGTTGGGGGCGCCCCTCGAGCTGCATCATCCCCGAGCTGCTCGGGCCTGGCCCAGCGGTGTCTGCTTTTCCCGCTTCTACTTAAAATGAATTTGCTTTTCCATGCTTAATTTTCACCTACTTCTTATCGCGGACTTCTCCACTTTCATGCAAAGTGCTTGCACATTAAAAGGGGGGTACCTGAGCATCGCGACTCATGGGATCCTACTGGCTCTCTAGCCCTCACCCCAAGCCTTGACCCACGGCATCACGACCTGTCATACCAGCGGCGGCTGAGCTAGCTCGAGGGCCGGGACCTGAGGACGTAGAGAATTTGCATTCTAACCACCCTGCAGGAACACACCATTGATAAAGGCCTAGAGCCAGGCGCAACCCGCTCGAGGTAGGGCCTCGTGAGGCCCGCGCTGGCTCACGAGTGCCCAGATACACCCCTCCTAGCCCTACCGTGCTGGCCATGTGTCAGGGTGGGGCTGTACACGCCCTGGGGGCTCCTCCCAGAGGGGAGCCCCCTCCCACGTACCAGTGGAAGCACCATGCTCTGCGCTGGCTGATGACACTGCCGAGGAGCGGCTATGCCCGTACACATACGGAAGCGCTATGCTCCGCACTGGTGATAAACAACTGAGGGCGGCCTACGGCCGTACCAACCTCAGGGAGCCCAGAGCTCAGTGCCCGGCACCATCGCAACGCCTCCCCTCAGGAGAGCCGCGCGAGAGGGCTGGACATGGGGGCTACGCCCGGGTCTTGCCCGAGCGCACACCACCCAGCCAGGTCCCTCAGACCTGGTCGTCATGCGCCCCTCCCCGAGCGGAGCCAAGGTATGGAAACTCATTTGAACGTCAAGGGGGACTCCTGAGCATCGCGACTCAGGAGCCTAATTTCCCCATAGCCCCTCACTCCTTAGTCCCGTTCTGGTTTCCGGTCGGGGCTAATGCTGGGTGAGGTATGCACGGGGTCGGGCCCTGCCGACGCAGAACGATCAATCCACTCCTCGTTCCCCCTTTCCTACTTGTTGCTTGTGCGTCAAGGGGAACTCCTGAGCATCGTGACTCAGGAGCCTAACTTGCCACGTAGCCCCTCACTCCTTAGTCCCGTCCTGGTTTCCGGTCGGGGCTAACGGTGGGTGAGGTACGCGCGGGGCCGGGCCCTGCCGACGTAGAGCGCGAGCAAGTAGGGGAGAAAAATACAAATTCCAGGAAATTCAAATCAAATATTACAAGCCATAGATTGTTTCACGAAGCCAAACACAAGTTTAAACGCCTTCACGAGGCATGGTGCATGTTGCAGGAATAAAAGCAGGACAAAAGCCGCAAAGGGATTACTCTCTAGTGGCACCGCCTCCTGGGGCCATGGAGCTGGCGGCACCGCGCCCGGGCAAGATGCTAAAGGAGCGGAACCTCCCTAGCAAAGCTTCGGCTCAGCCTTTCACGGCCTCAGCGGCAGCGGCGGCAAGGTCGCCGCTCACGGGCTCCACCAGGCTGTCGCGGTCGACATTGGGGTCGCGCAGGTAGACGTGGCTGAGGACACGCGTCAGCGCCGCCGAAGATAGGGCGCGCGCCTCGGCCTCGGCCGTGGGGCCAAGGCCGTCTACGACATCTTCAAGCGCACGGACTAGGAAGGGAAGCAGCTTGGCGGGGCCATCCTCCGCGCCGGCCAACGGCTCCTCCAAGCCGCTCTCTTAAAGCGTCTTCAGCGCGGCACAAGGCCTCTTCTCCATCTTCACGAAGGCCACCCGATCCTCCGCCAGGACCTTCGCCTTGGCGTCCAGCTCGGTCCTCTCCGCCTGCAGCGACCGCTCCAGCGTCTCCAATCGGCCATGGTGGTCATCAAGCTCTACGTCCTAGTCCTTGACGGCAGCCTCCCAAGCCTTCATCTCCTTCTCTTTCTCTTGGCGGCCGTGGACCTCCTTGGCGAGCTCGTCGCGCAGGCCTTGCTGCTCGACCTCCAGCTCCTTGCAGTGAGCCTTGGCAGCCGCAGCGTCGCCCAGGGCAGCGTCGCGAGCGGCCTTGGCTTGGTTGGCGGCCTGCTTCTCCCCATCTGAGGCCGCCACGGCCTGGCTTAGCGCTGCTCAGACGGAGGCAGTGGAACGTGCCCAGCCAGAAGCTAGCTCCAGGCGCCCGGCCACTAGGCGAGGGTCAGCGCTCAAAAGATCCTCCCGCAGCTGGCTCAGCTCGCTGGCGACCTGGTCCAGGACGGCGGCAGAGGAAACAGAAGAAGCGGGAACCGGCGAAACGGGCGAAGAAGACGGCAGCGTGATCACGGTTTGGCAGGAAGGAACCACCTGGGCCTTGGCTGCCGCGGCTGCAGCATCGAGCACAGTCGACTCCAGGGTCAGTAGGGCATCCCAGTCGGCCTCGCTGAAGCATCCCAGTTGGCCTCGCGAGGACGACCGGGCAGGGGAAGCGCGAGCCGTGCCGTCTTTCCCCTCAGTGGACGAAGGCGCCATCTCGGCAGGTGGACTCGCCCCAAGTGGGGCCGCAGAAGCACCTTTCAACCTCTTCGCCGCAGGCGTCGGTCTGACAAAAGAATATGGATGTCAAGCCTCAGCGGCAGAAACCAAGCAAAGTAGTAATCAAGCACTTACTGGTCGTCGCTCGTGGACCCAAGCAACCTCCGGCCGAACTTGAAGCCCGAGAGCCTGCAGCTGGGATCAGCCTCGGGTGGCCCGGAAGCAGAAGCCATGTCGGGAGGGCTGGGGCTGGCCTCAGACCGCCCGAGGATCAGAGCGGACCCTGGGGGAACCAGCCCTGACTTGCCTTCCTTGTGACCAAGGGAGAGTCCTCCCCTCCTCGCCTGGCACCGGCATCGTCGTCATCCAGCATGGTGCGGAGGGCCCGAGACCTGAGCCGAGGGAAAGACTCCCCCGACTCCTCGCCAGTCACCTCAAAGTCAGACTCTTCTTCCTCCGCCTCTTCTTCCTCCTCACTCCCACTAGAGCTGCCGGAGGACACGCTCACCATCCCCAATGCCGCAAGACCCTCGGGAGCTTCCGCGGGCACCAGCCCATCGCCATTAAAGGTGGGCATGGCGTTCACCACCTGCTCCCAGTCATCGCTAAGGAACAAGGGGTCGGGGCTGCCCACCGGCTTCGCCACGTCTCCCCCAACAAAGGAATGGAGGGCCAGGACCAGATTCTCATCGGTCAGGGTCTCAGAGCTTAGGCGCAAGGCGGCGTCCACTTCCCCAAGCCTCCACAACGGGAACGATTACTCCTGGAGTGGAGCCACCCGGTGCTCCAAGAACTCCCTCGGGAGCATGGCTCTAGTCAGCTTCGCCGTCCCCAAGTTGCTCGGCCTCACGTCCGCATTCATCCTCTTCAGCACCGCCCTCGCACGGGGGTCGGCGAGCTCCGCGCGGGACCATGCGTCAGCAGCCTTGGGCTGCCCCGTAGGCAACACCAGACGGGGGTGGAGGCGCCCGACGTCCACCATGACCCACTTGCTCCGGAAGCCTTCGATTCTCTTCCCAGGCTTCGAGATAGCATTGGAATTGGAGTATGCGATGAAGCTCGCACATGCGGAGACATGGCCACTGGAAACCCGAAGGGAAAAATAGTGACGCAACAAGGCCACCGAGGTCTTTACCCCGACATGAGCCTCACAGTAGTAAGAAAAAATCGCCAAGAGAAGAACAGAGTTGGGGTGGAGATGTAGAGCCTACAAGTTGTACTGGTGGAGAACAACAAAGAAGAACTCAAAGAAAGGAGGCACCAGACCAGCGACGATGGCACTCACAAAGAGCGGATAGAAGGTGCTCCCCCTGCCTTCAGGCTGGTCGGAGCCGGCCTTGAGCACAATCGCCCCCTTGCTGCCCCGCGCCACCGTCATTAGGCACGTGAGGGCGAGGTTCTTCTCCAGCAGGTTCGGGGAATCCAGGGCCGGTGAGTACCAGTCCTCGGTCGGGGACTTGCGAGGCGCCATGGCATGCCGGGCAAGAAGGATTGAGATAGATCTGGAGGATTTCGGAAGCAAGAAGGAGGAGAGCGAGGAAGGGGATCTGGAGCGAGGCGAACGAGAACAAAGCAAGTAAGTCTGGCCCGGGCACCTCTTTTGTCAGATAGACAGTTGCCAAAGCATGATGGGGAAGCGCAAACGCCCACGTCCAATCAATCGCCACACGGCGCCCAAGGTCGCAGGCTGTTAGGGCCCGCGGCGCATCGCGCTTGCCCCTTCGCTTTCCTGCTAGGCCAAGCCCGGGCGCGCCTTGCTACTCTCGGCGTTCTGGGAACGGGGATCCCCAGACTTGCCTGCCTGCGGCCTGCGGCCTGCGGTGTGGCTCAAGTGGGGGCCCAGCGCGGCCCACCTTCATCAGCTCAAGCTCAAGACCCTCGCGAGGGGCCAAGCCTCGTGGGGCGGATGACATAAAGCTTCCTCTGAGGCAGCCTCATCAGGCAGGCTCGTGAGGAGGCGAAGAGATCAAGGCGGGGGTACCTCGCGAGGAGCCCATGACGCCAGCCATGACGATCAAGACCAGGCGGGCGCCAGGCGGGTGCCAACTTGCGTAGCGTCCTTGTTTCCCCTTTGGTGCAAAGGGGGCAAGCACATGCCAAGGCATCGGGCAAAGGTTACCATTCCGGTGCAACTAGACCAAGACCAGTAGAGCGGCAGGACGGAGGTCACCGTGGAGCCCAAGACGGCGTCATCACCAGTGCTTTTTGCAGCCGAAGACCACCTTTGGTCAGGATAACTCGTACTATATGTTCCCCTTCAAAATGGCCAGAAGTTGGCGCCCTTCCCGCTCATTTTTTGGGGAGAGGCCCGGGGCCTCTGTAAATAGAGCTAGCCACCACAGAGTAGAGGGGACAAGACAAAGAGAGACATCTAGAAACCTGGTAGAACCCTAGCAGAGAGAGAGAGGCGGTTCAACTCACTCTAGTAGTTCATCGCACCAGCTCAAGAACACCTCTCGCGAGGCTGTTCTTCCCTTGTACTGTTCATCATCAGCCCCTGAGGCAATCCACCACACCACACACTGGAGTAAGGTATTACACCACAATGGTGGCCCGAACCAGTATAAACCTCGTGTCCCTTGTGTTGTTCATTGTTTCCAGTTTAGATCACGCGAGGAGATTGGACACAGATCGGTAGGGGAGAGATCTCCGCACGCACCCCAGTGTTCGAACCTCAAGGGTCTGCCGGAACCCGAAATCCGACAGTAATGCTAACAAAAATAAGATGGGCTCAAAAAAATTCTTAAGAATTAGCAAATGGGTTGTACATTATTAGAAATAATGGCAGATGGGTTGTATGTTATTTTCCACAGATTTGAGGCTGACTTGTGCGCCTACTACAGGTCGACGCGTATGCTTTCATAAAAAAAGGTTGACGCACACGCAACGCCCTGTCAACTTAGTTAACACATAAGAGCAGTGACTATTGGATGTCCATCCAACGGCTGTCGTGCTTCTTCAATCTATGCTCTTCATGCTCCAGCCGCACAAACAAGCGCCGGTGGGACTTCCTACTCCCTCCTCCCGCGGCCGGCTATGCTGCCGCGCAGGCCTCACGGCCCCACCGTACTCCCATCGCTGGCCTAGTCATCCCTCTACTCGCCCACACATGTTGTTATTCTCCGACAACGGCAGATGAACCAGTAAACCCTCATACTCCTTCACGTGGGAAACAACTGCCGAATATTCCCTGGCTCCGTGTCGTTCCCTTCCTAGGCCTCGCCGTCGTCCACTGCCCTGGTTCTCTCGGCGCGGCCTGGTCAACTTGGTCAATGAACGACATCCATCGGAAGTGGACTGTACATGGAGAGGCTGACAGCTGGGTCCACGGCCGCACGCAAGGAAATGCCTCCTTATTACACGCAAAATAATGATTCCTCCACCTAACAGCTAGGACCCACAGGAAGGGCCTCTGTATTTCGCGAAAAAACGTCCCCCCCCCCCCCGCTAACAGGTCGGACCCACCAACTATATCTTCGCACGCAAGGAAGTGCCTCCTTATTACGCCTAAAAAATGAATACCCCCTGCTAGCTGGGACCCACCATATTGTTGGGCTGACTTCTGGGCCTACTAAGTTGACGGGGACGGAGGGCTTTGTCAACTTAGTCAATACTCTAGTGACCGTATGATGTCCATCCAACGGCGATAGTGCTTCTTCAACCTCTGGTCTTCTTGCTCCAGCCGCCCAAAGCAGCACCGGTCGTGCCGCCTGCTCCTGCCTCCCGTGGCCGGCTATGCTACCGCGGAGGCCTCACCGCCCCCATACTACTCCCACCACTGGCCAGGCCATCCCTCCAATCACCCACACCCCCGGTTATTCTGCGGTGACGACAGCCTCACACCGCAGCCGAACCAGTGAACGCTCGTACTCCTCTCCGCGTGGGCATCCACTGCCGCGTCTTGCCCGGCTCCGCGTCGTCCCCTCCCTAGGCCTCGTCGTCGTCCACCGCCCTGGTGCTCTCGGCACGGCGTGGTCAATGTGGTCAACAACCGACTTCCATAGGAAGAGTACTCTACATGGAGAGGCTGACAGCTGGGTCCACGGTAGCCGCAAGGAAGTGCCTCCTTATTACGCGGAAAATAATTATTCCTCCACCTGACAGCGGGGTGCTACCTCTTGAGCACTGCGTTGGATTTCCCCAAAGAGGAGAGGATGATGCAGCAAAGTAGCGTAAGTATTTCCCTCAGTTTTTGAGAACCAAGGTATCAATCCACTAGGAGGCTACGCGCGAGTCCCTCGTACCTACACAAAAACAATAGCTCAACGCAGCCAACGCGCTTTAGGGGTTGTCAATCCCTTCACGGTCACTTACGAAAGTGATATCTGATAGAGATGATAAATAACATTTTTGGTATTTTTGGTATAGAGATGCAAAGTAAAAAGTAAAAGCAAAGTAAAAGCAAAGCAATAATAAAGTGATGGAGATTGATATGATGAGAAAGAGACCCGGGGGCCATAGATTTCACTAGTGGCTTCTCTCAAGAGCATAAGTATTCTACGGTGGGTGAACAAATTACTGTTGAGCAATTGACAGAATTGAGCATAGTTATGAGAATATCTAGGTATGATCATGTATATAGGCATCACTTCCAAGACAAGTAGACCGACTCCTGCCTGCATCTACTACTATTACTCCACTCATCGACCTCTATCTAGCATGCATCTAGAGTATTAAGTTAAAAACAGAGTAACGCCTTAAGCAAGATGACATGATGTAGAGGGA
Source organism: Triticum aestivum (assembly GCF_018294505.1). Lineage (NCBI taxonomy): Eukaryota > Viridiplantae > Streptophyta > Magnoliopsida > Poales > Poaceae > Triticum > Triticum aestivum. The sequence continues at coordinate 435,952,749 of NC_057809.1, forward strand.
TAGTTTCATGAAATATGATAAAAAAACACATCTTGTTATCCTCGATGGCAACAATACAATACGTGCCTTGCTGCCACTTCTATCACTAGGAAAGGACACCACAAGATCGAACCCAAAGCTAAGCACTTCTCCCATGGCAAGAACAACCAATCTAGTAGGCCAAACCAAACTGATAATTCGAAGAGACTTGAAAGGTAACCAATCATACATAAAAGAATTCAGAGAAGATTCAAGTATTATTCATAGATAGACTTTATCATAAACCCACAATTCATCGATCTCAACAAACACACCGCAAAAAGATGATTATATCGAATAGATCTCCATGAGAGAGGGGGAGAACATTGTATTGAGATCCAAAAAGAGAGAAGAAGCCATCTAGCTACTAACTATGGACACGTAGGTCTGAAGTAAACTACTCACACTTCATCGGAGGGGCTTGGATGATGATGTAGAAGCCCTCCGTGATCGATGCCCCCTTCGGCGGAGCTCCGGAACAGGCCCCAAGATGGGATCTCGTGGATACAGAAAGTTGCGGCGGTGGAATTAGGTTTTTGGCTCCGTCCCCGATCGTTTGGGGGTACGTAGGTATATATAGGAGGAAGAAGTACGTCGGTGGAGCTTAGAGCACTACTAGGGAAAAGCCTAGCAGTAGCGCGGGTTTTGGGTGTATTAGTAGCGCGGGTGCCCGCGCTACTGATACGGCGCCATAGCTAACTTGTAGCAGTAGCGCATGTTGACACACGCTACTGCTATACATGGTTAGGTGTAGTGTGCGTTGCAAACAGCGCTACTGCTAATTAGCTATAGCGGGCCTTATACCCCGCGCTACTGCTATTACTTTCAAAAACAAAAACAAAAATCTCGGTCCCATGAGTGCTGTCAATGGCAGCAATGGTAAGATCTAGCGATGATTGGCGTCGTCGGAGGCATGAACGGACAGCGGAAGACCAGATCCAGCAGTGGCTATTTGCAGACGGCCCGTTTCTATGGCAGAGCTAGGCCACGGCGTGGGGCTCCTCTTCCCGACCATGCCAGATAGCTTCGAGTCATCCATGGCGACGACCTGCATGGGCATGGACATGGGAGGGTGAGTCAAACCAGAGGGAGAGAGAGAAAAGGAAAACCGAGGGAGAGAGGAAGGTGATGTAGGGAGCAGCAGAGCTAGTCACCGGTGGCGAGGTGCTCCGGTGTGGTGGCGCGGGGCGGAGGCATCCTAGACGTCGGTGGAAGACCGGTGAGCTCCTAGACGCCGGTGGCGCGAGGCGGCGGCCTCTTTCGGTGCCATGGAGGAGGATGGGTGCATGGGCAAGAGGTCCATGTGAGAGCGTATGGAAAGTGAGAGGAGAGAGTGGTGGAAGAGAGGAGGGATTTGGGGGAGGAGATGGGGACTCGGCCGAGGATATGGCGACTTCACCTACCTCGTACTTAGTAGTAGCGAGGGGTATAAAACCACGCTACTACTATCAACTTAGTAGTAGCGCGGGTTTATACCCCTCGCTACTACTATGGCATGTGTCGGGGGGCATGGTACAGATCGCTTAGTAGTAGCGAGGGTTAAAAACCCACGCTACTACTATCAACTTAGTAGTAGCGAGGGTTAAAAACCCGCGCTACTGCTAATTAGCAGTAGCGCTTCTTTTTGTGCCGTGCTGCTGCTAAGATTCTGTGTATATGGTTTTCCCTAGTAGTGGAGGGTCCCACGAGGCAGGGGGCGCACCCTAGGGGGGCGCCCTCCACCCTCGTGACTGCCTCGTGGCTTACTTGACAGAGGGTCCAAGTCTCCTAGATCTTATCTGATGAGAAAATCATGTTTCCGAAGGTTTCATTCCGTCTGGCCTCCGGTTGATATTCTGTTTCTCTGAAACACTGAAATAGGCAAAAAACAACAATTCTAGGCTAGGCCTCCGGTTAATAGGTTAGTCCCAAAAATAATATAAAAGTGGAAAATAAAGCCCAATATAGTCCAACACAGTACATAATATAGCATGGAGCAATCAAAAATTATAGATACGTTGGAGACGTATCAAGCATCCCCAAGCTTAATTCCTACTCGTCCTCTAGTAGGTAAATGATAAAAAGAGAATTTTTGATGTGGAGTGCTACTTGGCATAATTTTCATGTAATTCTTCTTCATTGTGGTATGAATATTCAGATCCGAAAGATTCAAGACAAAAGTTCATATTGACATAAAAAGGATAATACTTCAAGCATACTAACTAAGCAATTATGTCTTCTCAAAATAACATGGCCAAAGAAAGTTCATCCCTACAAAATCATATAGATTAGTCATGTTTCATTTTCGTCACACAAGAATGCTCTCATCATGCACAACCCCGATGACAAGCCAAGCAATTGTTTCATACTTTAGTAATCTCAAACCTATAAACTTTCACGCAATATATGAGCGCGAGCCATGGACATAGCACTATGGGTGGAATAGAATATAATGAGGGGGGTTATGTGGAGAATACAAAAAAGGAGAAAGTCTCACATCAACGAGGCTAATCAATGGGCTATGGAGACGCCCACCGATTGATGTTAATGCAAGGAGTAGGGATTGCCATGCAACGGATGCACTAGAGCTATAAATGTATGAATGCGCAACAAAAGAAACTAGTGGGTGTGCATCCAACTTGCTTGCTCACGAAGACCTTGGGCACTTGAGGAGGCCCATTGTTGGAATATACAAGACAAGTTCTATAATGAAAAATTCCCACTAGTATATGAAAGTGATAACATGAGAGACTCTCTACTATGAAGATCATGGTGCTACTTTGAAGCACAAGTGTGGTAAAAGGATAGTAACATTGTCCCTTCTCTCTTTTTCTCTCATTTTTTGGGCCTTTTCTTTTTTTATGGCCTTTCTCTTTTTTTGGGCCTTCTCTTTTTTTATGGCCTTTCTTTTTTTATTCCTCACTTGGGACAATGCTCTGATAATGATGATCATCACACTTCTATTTATTTACAACTCAATGATTACAACTCGATACTAGAACAAAGATGACTCTATATGAATGCCTCTGGCGGTGTACAGGGATATGCAATGAACCAAGACTGACATGTATGAAAGAATTATGAATGGTGGCTTTGCCACAAATACTATGTCAACTACATGATCATGCAAAGCAATATGACAATGATGAATGTGTCATGACGAACGGAATGATGGAAAGTTGCACGGCAATATATCTAGGAATGGCTATGGAAATGCCATAATAGGTAGGTACGGTGGCTGTTTTGAGGAAGATATAAGGAGGTTTATGTGTGAAAGAGCGTATCATATCACAGGGTTTGGATGCACCGGCAAAGTTTGCGCCAACTCTCAATGTGAGAAAGGGCAATGCACGGTACCGAAGAGGCTAGCAAGGATGGGAGGGTGAGAGTGCGTATAATCCATGGACTCAACATTAGTCATAAAGACCTCACATAGTTATTGCAAAAATCTACAAGTCATCAAAAACCTCGGCACTACGCGCATGCTCCTAGGGGAATAGATTGGTAGGAAAAGACCATCGCTCGTCCCCGACCGCCACTCATAAGGACAATCAAATAACACCTCATGTTTCAAATTTGTTGCATAATGTTTACCATACGTGCATGCTACGGGACTTGCAAACCTCAACACAAGTATTTCTAAATTTCACAACTACTCAACTAGCATGACTTTGATATTATTACCTCCATATCTCAAAACAATCATCAAGCATCAAACTTTTCTTAGTATTCAACACACTCATAAGAAAGTTTTATTATTAATCTTGCATACCAAGCATATTAGGATTTTAAGAAAATTACCATGCTATTAAGACTCTCAAAATAATCTAAGTTAAGCATGAGAGATAAATAGTTTCTACAAAACAAATCCACCACCGTTCTCTAAAAGATATAAGTGAAGCACTATAGCAAAATTATAAAGCTCAAAAGAATTAAGTGAAGCACATAGAGTATTCTATAAAATTCCAAATCATGTATGGCTCTCTCAAAAGGTGTTTAAAGCAAGGATTATTGTGGTAGACTAACAAGAAAAGACTCAAATCATAAAAGACGCTCCAAGCAAAACACATATCACGTGGTGAATAAAAATATAGCTCCAAGTAAAGTTACCGATAGAAGTAGACGAAAGAGGGGATGCCTTCCGGGGCATCCCCAAGCTTTGGCTTTTAGGTGTCCTTATATTATCTTGGGGGTGCCATGGGCATCCCCAAGCTTAGGCTCTTGCCACTCCTTGTTCCATAATCCATCATATCTTTACCCAAAACTTGAAAACTTCACAACACAAAACTTAAAGTAGAAAATCTCGTGAGCTCCCGTTTGCGGAAGAAAATAAAAGACCACTTCAAGGTACTGTAATGAACTCATTATTTATTTATATTGGTGTTAAAATTACTGTATTCCAACTTCTATATTGAGTATAAACTATTTTACTAGCCATAGATTCATCAAAATAAGCAAACAACACACGAAAAACAGAATCTGTCAAAAACAGAACAGTCTGTAGTAATCTGTAGCTAGCGCAAGATCTGGAACCCCAAAAATTCAAAAATAAATTTCTGGACGTGAGGAATTTATCTATTAATCATATGAAAAATAATTAAATAAATATCACTTTCCAAATAAAAATGACAGCAGTTCTCGTGAGCGCTAAAGTTTCTGTTTTTTTACAGCAAGTTCAACAAGACTTTCCCCAATTCCCAATGGTTCTACTTGGCACAAACACTAATTAAACACAAAACACAACCAAAACAGAGGCTAGATAAATTATTTATTACTAAACAGGAGCAAAAAGCAAGGAATAAAAATAAAATTGGGCTGCCTCCCAACAAGCGCTATCGTTTAACGCCCCTAGCTAGGCATAACAAGCAAGAATAGATCTAGGTATTGCCATCTTTGGTAGGCAATCCATAAGTGGCTATCATGATAGATTCATATGGTAATTTTATTTTCTTTCTAGGGAAGTGTTCCATGCCCTTTTTTAATGGAAATTGAAATCTAATATTCCCTTCCTTCATATCAATAATTGCACCAACCGTTCTAAGGAAAGGTCTACCGAGAATAATAGGGCAAGAAGGATTGCAATCTATATCAAGAACAATAAAATCCACGGGCACATAATTCCTATTTGCAACAATAAGAACATCATTAATTCTTCCCATAGGTTTCTTAATAGTGGAATCCGCAAGATGGAAGTTTAGAGAGCAATCATCAAAATCACGGAAATCTAGCAAATCACACAAAGTTTTGGGAATAGTAGAGACACTAGCACCCAAATCACACAAAGCATAAAACTCATAATCTTTAATTTTTATTTTAGTAGTAGGTTCCCACTCATCATAAAGTTTCCTAGGGATAGAAACTTTCAACTCATGTTTTTCTTCATAAGATTGCATCAAGGCATCAACGATATGTTCGGTAAAGGCTTTATTTTGACTATAAGCATGAGGAGATTTTAGCAAGGATTCCAACAAGAAAATACAATCAATTAAAGATAAATTTTCATAACTAAATTCCTTGAAATCCAATATAGTGGGTTTAGCATCATCTAGGGTTTTATTTCTTTTAATCCCACTTTTATCAATTTCACCATCAAGATCTAAATACTCCAAATTTTTAGAACGCCTTCTAGGTAAAGGTGGATCATATTCAGTCCCATCATTATCATGATTAATATTTCAAAACAAAGATTTAATAGGGGACACATCAATAACTTTTAGATCTTCATCATTATTTTCATAGGAACTAGAAGAACACGCTTTAATAAAGGCATCTTTCATAGCACGCGTCCTAGAGGTTCTTTCCTTGCACTCATCAATGGAAATTCTCATGGCTTTGAGAGACTCATTGATATAATTCTTAGGAGGAATATATCTAAGCTTTAAAGAATCAACATCAAGAGAAATTCTATCAACGTTCCTATCCAAATCATTAATCTTAAGCAATTTTTCTTCAATCATAGCATTAAAATTCTTTTGCGAAGAAATAAATTCTTTAATATTAGATTCAAAATCAGAGGGCATCTTATTATAATTTCCATAAGAATTGTTGTAGGAATTACCATAATTATTAGAGGGATTACTAGGATAAGGCCTAGGATTGAAATTTCCTCAACACGCGTTGTTACCAAAATTGTTCCTACCTACAAAATTCACATCCATAGTTTCATTGTTATTCTCAATCAAAGTAGACAAGGGCATATCATTAGGATCAAAAGAAACACTCTTATTAGCAAATAATTTCATAAGTTCATCCATCTTTCCACTCAAAATATTAATTTCTTCTATCGCATGCACCTTTTTATTAGTAGATCTTTCAGTATGCCATTGAGAATAATTAACCGTAATATTATATAGGAGTTTAGTAGTATCTCCTAAAGTGATTTCCATAAAAGTGCCTCCCGCGGCCGAATCTAAAATATTTCTAGAAGCAAAATTCAATCCGGCATAATAATTTTGTATAATCATCCACAAATTCAAACCATGAGTAGGGCAATTACGTATCATTAATTTCATTCTCTCCCAAGCTTGTGCAACATGTTCATGATCAAGTTGCTTAAAATTCATAATATCGTTTCTAAGAGAGATGATCTTAGCGGGAGGAAAATACTTAGAGATAAAAGCATCTTTGCACTTTTTCCATGAATCAATACTATTTTTAGGCAAAAATGAAAACCAAGCTTTAGCACGATCTCTAAGCGAAAAAGGAAATAGCTTCAATCTAACAATATCATTATCGACATCTTTCTTCTTTTGCATGTCACACAAATCAACGAAGCTATTAAGATGGGTAGCGGCATCTTCACTAGGAAGGCCGGAAAACGGATCTTTCATGACAAGATTCAGCAAAGCAGCATTAATTTCACATGATTCAGCATCGGTAAGAGGAGCCGTCGGAGTGCTAAGGAAATCATTATTGTTGGTATTGGTGAAGTCACAGAATTTAGTATTATCTTGAGCCATCGCGACAAACAAGCAATCCAACACACGAGCAAAAAAAAGCAAACGGGCAAAAGAGGCAAATAGAGAAAGAGAGGGAGGATAGAGAGAGAGGGCGAATAAAACGGCAAGGGTGAAGTGGGGTAGAGGAAAACGAGAGGCAAATGGCAAATAATGTAATGCAGGAGATAGGGATTGTGATGGGTACTTGGTATGTTGACTTTTGCGTAGACCTCCCCGGCAACGGCGCCAAAAATCCTTCTTGCTACCTCTTGAGCACTCCGTTGGATTTCCCCGAAGAGGAGAGCATGATGCAGCAAAGTAGCGTAAGTATTTCCCTCTGTTTTTGAGAACCAATGTATCAATCTAGTAGGAGGCTACGCGCGAGTCCCTCGTACCTACACAAAAACAATAGCTCAACGCAACCAACGCGCTTTAGGGGTTGTCAATCCCTTCACGGTCACTTACGAAAGTGAGATATGATAGAGATGATAAATAATATTTTTGGTATAGAGATGCAAAGTAAAAAAGTAAAAGTAAAGTAAAAGCAAAGCAATAATAAAGTGATGGAGAATGATATGATTAGAAAGAGACTCAGGGGCCATAGGTTTCACTAGTTTCTTCTCTCAAGAGCATAAGTATTCTACGGTGGGTGAACAAATTACTGTTGAGCAATTGACATAATTGAGAATATTTATGAGAATATCTAGGTATGATCATGTATATAGGCATCATGTCTGAGACAAGTAGACCGACTCCTGCCTGCATCTACTACTATTACTCCACTCATCGACCGCTATCCAGCATGCATCTAGAGTATTAAGTTAAAAACAGAGTAACGCCTTAAGCAAGATGACATGATGTAGAGGGATAGTTTCATGCAATATGATAAAAACCCCATCTTGTTATCCTCGATGGCAACAATACAATACGTGCCTTGCTGCCCCTTCTGTCACTGGGAAAGGACACTCCAAGATCGAACCCAAAGCTAAGCACTTCTCCCATGGCAAGAACAACCAATCTAGTAGGCCAAACCAAACTGATAATTCGAAGAGAGTTGCAAATATAACCAATCATACATAAAAGAATTCAGAGAAGATTAAAATATTATTCATAGATAGACTTGATCATAAACCAACAATTCATCGGTCTCAACAAACACACCGCAAAAAGAAGATTACATCGAATAGATCTCCACGAGAGAGGGGGAGACCATTGTATTGAGATCCAAAAAGAGAGAAGAAGCCATCTAGCTACTAACTATGGACCCATAGGTCTGAAGCAAACTACCCACACTTCATCGGAGGGGCTTGGGTGATGATGTAGAAGCCCTCCGTGATCGATGCCCCCTCCTGCGGAGCTCCGGAACAGGCCCCAAGATGGGATCTCGTGGATACAGAAAGTTGCGGCAGTGGAATTAGGTTTTTGGCTCCGTCCCCGATCGTTTGGGGGTACGTAGGTATATATTAGGAGGAGGAAGTACGTCGGTGGAGCTTCGAGGGGCCCACGAGGTAGGGTCGCGCCCTAGGGGGGCACCCTCCACCCTCGTGACCGCCTCGTGGCTTTCTTGACGGAGGATCCAAGTCTCCTGGATCTTATCTGATGAGAAAATCACGTTTCCTAAGGTTTCATTCTGATTGGACTCCGTTGGATATTCTGTTTCTCTGAAACACTGAAATAGGCAAAAAAACAACAATTCTGGGCTGGGCCTCCGGTTAATAGGTTAGTCCCAGAAATAATATAAAAGTGGAAAATAAAGCCCAATATAGTCAAAACAGTAGATAATATAGCATGGACCAATCAAAATTATAGATACGTTGGAGACGTATCATGGGGACCCACCGGACGAGCCACGAGTATTTTGCGAAAAAATCATTTCCCCCTGACTGCTGGAACCCACCGGACAGGCCACCGTATTTCGTGAAAAAAACATTCCCCCCGATGTCATCTCGGACCCACCGGAAGTGCCTCCTTGTTACGCACAAAAAAAATGAATACTCCCCCGGCTAGCTGGGACCCACCTTGGTGGGAGGCTGACTTGTGGGCCTACTAAGTTGACGGGGACGAAGGGCTTTGTCAACTTAGTCAATATGAACGATTCTAGCTCCAGTGACCGTACGATGTCCATCCAACAGCTGTAGTGCTTCTTCAACCTCTGGTCTTCTTGCTCCAGCCGCCCAAAGAAGCGCCGGTCGTGCCGCATGCTCCTGCCTCCCGTGGCCGACTGTGCTGCCGCAGAGGCCTCACCGCCCCCTACTATTCCCCTCGCTAGCCAGGCACTGCAGCGATGACAGCCTCACACCGCAGTCGAACCAGTGAACCCTCGTACTCCTCTCCGTGCGGGCTTCCACTGCCGCGTCTTCCCCGGCTCTGAGTCGTCCCCTTCCTAGGCCTCGCTGTCCACCACCATGGTGCTCTCCACGCGGCGTGGTCAACATGGTCAAGGAACAACTTCCATCGGAAGAGTACTGTATGTGGAGAGGCTGACAGCTGGGTCCACGTCCACAGCCTAGTTTTTTTGTGATTTGCCAAGTAAGTCGCTTTGTCAGGCCTGTTGGGCTGCAAATCTTTCAAGATGAGGAGAATTAGTAATGAGAAATGGGCTATACATTTTTAAAACACATCAAACCAGCAATTAGTTTCAAATATCTTTTTTTTGATTTCAAGATTTTAAATTACATTAATTTTTATGTGTGGAGAATTTGTTGGATTTTATATTGATATACATTTATTTTAAAATCAGTTTGAATGTGAGTCGAAATTTCGGGATTAAAAACAGTTCAGACCGCGCCGAAATATGCAAAAAATCGTATAATATTTTAACCGTGGCCATAATATGGGCTATAATGCTAACAAAAATAATATGAGCTCCAAAAAAACCGTATGAATTAGCAAATGGGCTGTAAATTATTAGAAATAATGGCAGATGGGTTGTATGTTGTTTTCCACAGATTTGAGGCTTTCCTAAAAAAAGGCAGATGGGCTGTATGCTTCCTGCTCCCTCCTCCCCGCGGCCGGCTGTCCTGCCGTGCAAGCCTCACCGCCCCACCGTACTCCCATCGCTGGCCTAGCCATCCCTCTACTCACCCACACATGTTGTTATTCTCCGGCGACGGTAGACCAACCAGTAAACCCTTGTACAGTCGTACTCCCCTCCGCGTGGGAAACAACTTCTGAGTCTTCCGTGCCTCCGTGTCGTCCCCTTTCTAGGCCTCGCCATCGTCCACCGATGTGGTGCTCTCGGTGCGGCATGGTCAATGTGGTCAACGACCGACTTACATCGTAAGAGTACTGTGCGTGGAGACGCTGATAGCTGGTTCCACGGCCGCAGCAAGGAAGTGCCTCCTTATTACGCGCAAAATAATTATTCCTCCGCCTGACAGCGGGGACCCACCGGACGGGCCACCGTATTTCATGAAAAAAATGTTTCCCCCCTGACTGCTGGGACCCACCAGCTACACCTTCGCATGCAAGGAAGTGCGTCCGGGCAAAAAAAAACGATTTGCCCCCCTGACTGCTGGGACCCACCAGCTACATCTTCGCACGCAAGGAAGTGCCTGAGAGTCGGGACCCACCTGGTCGAAGCGTACGTAGCGTTGTCATTTTGGTCGCGAACGTGTATGTACATATATACTGGTGGATGTAGAGGCGCACACGTGTCGTAGTAGAGGCGCGCACGTAAGCATGTACACGTATGTACAACGGCCAGGGTGCAAGAAAGAAAATACGGCCACGTATGTGTACATATGGGCGGGGTCTCGAACGCCTACTCGCGCATACGTACGGCGAGGGCTTGTTGACATGGCTAGGTCAGAACGGAGGAACATCGTCGTCGTCGTGTTCATGGGGAGGCAACGGAATGCGTCGTGTTCATGGGGAGGCAACGGAATGCCTCGTGTTCATCGGGAGGCAACGGAACGCGTGGGAGCCAACCGGCTGGGTCAGAACGGAATGCGTGGTCGTGTTCATCGGGAGGGCTTGGACAGAACAGGCGATGGAAACGAGGCCTGGCGTACCGCAGAACAGAGGAAACGGCCTTGTGTTCGACCGGCCATGTTCGAAACGGGATCCTGTTCATCGGGAGGGGTCTAGCATACCGCAAAACGGACGAAACGGACCTCCTACGGTCGAAACGGGGTCATGTTGATCGGGAGGGGTGTGGCGTACCGCAAAATGGACGAAACGAACCTTCTATGGTCGAAACGGGGGTCCTGTTGATCAGGAGGGGTGTGGCGTACCGCAAAATGGACAAAACAGACCTCCTACGGTCGAAATGGGGGTCCTGTTCATCGGGAGGGGTGTGGCGTACCGCAAAACGGGAGTCCACGGGATACTGTTCATCTCCACCGTCGACCTCCTCCAGCTTCCACGGGCTACCGTCGACCTCCTCCAGCCTCCACAGGCTCCTGTTCATCCAGCCTCCACCGCGCGCTACTCCACCGCCTACTATTCAACCACCCCTCCACAGGCACCCGTCCATCGTCTACTATTCATCCAGCCCTCCACACCACGGGCTCCTGTTCAACCACCCCTCCATGGGCACCCCTCCACCGTCTACTGTTCATCCAGCCCTCCACACCACGGGGTCCTGTTCATCCAGATGCAATGCCACCGCTCACTGTTCATCCAACCCCCCCCCCCCACAACGATCACTGTTCATCCAATCGATCGGCTTCAGTTAGCAGCAGTAGCGAAGGAATCGCTTGATCAGGTTCAGTTAACAGCCATCGATCGATCACTCGGGTTCAGTAACGCATAGCCGGCAGTGCAATCGCTCGGGTTCAGTTAGATCCCAACGCCTCGCTTGGGTTCAGTTAGAACCAACGCCTCGCACACACGTGCGTACGTGTACGAGAGAAACACGCATCGCTCGGCCCCCGACCTCCTACCGTAACCGAAAACTCCCCGAATTTTTCCTCGCCCTCACTTCTACCATGGTTTTTTCCGTCATGGACGACCCAAAGCATGTCATGCAGCTGCGTCTCCGGCCCGCCCAGGACGAAAAGCTCATTTTCTGTCATGATTTTTTGTCATAGAAGTAGGAGCCCAACACATCTATGATGATACCGGGTTTTGTCACGATTATCATCATAGAAGTGTCATATGTATGAAAGAAAAAATTTCGTTCGGCCCAAAATGTCATGGATGTGTCTTTTTTTTGTGGTGTATGGACTTGACTCTGAGATAGTAGCTTCTTTCTGTGAATCATTTGCTACTCTTGTTGATCTCCCTAAGGAGAAGTGGTTTAAATATCATCCTCCCATTGAAGTGAAGTAGTTGAACCTATTAAAGCTGAAGGAAAGACTATCACTTATAATGTTGATCCTTTTGTGCCTACCGCTTATATTGAGAACCCACCTTTCCCTGTTAGAAGAAAGGACCATGCTAAAGCTTCAACTGTGGTTCGTAAGGGTAATGCTAAAACACCTACACCCCCTACGCAAATTAAAGTTGAACATAGTATTGCTATGGTTAAGGATCTCTTGGTCGATAATATTGATGGGCATGTTATTTACTTCTATAATGAAGCTGCTAGAATTGCTAGACCCGATACTAAAAATAAACATAGACCTGTTGTAGGCATGCCTGTTGTTTTTGTTAAAATAGGAGATCATTGTTATCATGGCTTATGTGATATGGATGCTAGTGCGAGTGCAAGACCTCATTCCTTATACAAATAAATTATGCATGATATTGCACCTGCTGAGATAGAAGATATTGATGTTACAATTAAGCTTGCCAATAGAGATACTATTTCACTAGTTGGGATTGTTAGAGATGTTGAAGTCTCACTACTAGGGAAAACCTTATACACAGAATCTTAGCAGCAGCGTGGTCTAAAAACATACGCTACTGCTAATTAGCAGCAACGAGCTTTAGAAAAGAGCGCTGCTAATGACTGAGTAGCAGTAGCACCCTAGGTGAAAAGAGCGCTACTACTATAATTGCCACGGTGTTGCCTCCAGGCTAGATATAGTAGTAGCGCCCTTCCCATGGACGCGCTACTGCTAAAGAACTTAGTAGCAGCGGTTTTGCTCAAAACTCGCTGCTGCTAAGTATGACCGCAACTAATTAAGTTTAGTCCCATACTGCTAAGCGAACAAGGTGTTTACCACCTTAAATATGTTGCTTCTCAACCTATCTCGAGCACTTGGTCTTCATTGAACTATATGTGTATGATTTGTGGTTGCAATATGAATCCTCGCCTGTACCTATACAGGTATAGTGAGGATTCATGTTGACTATTTAGATTGTACACAAAAAGATCAATGATGACCAATGTATATTTTTGATGTTTTTACTAAACAAAAGAAATAACTGCTTCCATTAGCAGTAGTGGTTTTCCCCAAAATGCACTGTAGATAAGTTAGCTATAGCGCGTTTTTTGTACGTGCGCTACTGCTAGTTCGAGTTAACCACCCCCCGCATCAAAATTTCACTAAGTCCTCCTTCCCCCCCCCCCCCACCGGCCTGTTCCCCTACTCCCTGTCGCCGCCGCCCGAGCCCGAGCGCGCCTGCGCCCTCACCGCCGCCGCCGCTGCCCGCCCTCAACCTCACCGCCGCCGCTCTCGACCACACTGTCGCCGCCCTCGACCTCACCGCCGCCGCCCTCGACCGAGCCCGCCGAGCCCGCCGCCGAGGACCGCCACCCTCCCGATCCCGAGCCCGCCCTCGCCGCCCCTCCGTCGCCGAGCACCTCCCCGCCACCGTCTCTCCCTCTGTAAGCCCCCCACCCCTCCCCAACCCCCTCTCTCTTTGCTTAGTTAGTAGATGATTTTAGTAGTAGTAGATGTTAATTTAGGGTTCATAGATAATGATTTTTAGAAGTAGTGGATATTAATTACTAGTAGTGATGGTAAACTAGTTGTATAATTAGCAGTAGTACATGTTAATTAGTAGTAGATGTAGTAGTTAGATGTTAATTAGTAGTAGTAGATGTGCTAGTTTCTTTCTATTTATAGTAAGTTTATATTTAGTAAGAACTAGTTGAATTAATAGAACTAGTTTAGTTTTAGTTGAACTAGTTAAGTTTTAGTTGAACTAGTATAGTAAGTAAATTAATAACTAGTTGAACTACTTCATTTTTAGAAAGAACTAGTTTTTTTCTTTTTATACTAAGTTTATATTTAGTAAGAACTAGTTGAATTAATAGAACTAGTTGAACATGCCATATTTGGTGTTATTTTTTAGTTTAAGCAATTATTTCATGTTTTGGTTACACCTCTGAGTGGCCTATGTTTTGCCGGAGTGTTGATTAATTTTTGTTCCGGCAAATTTCAGGCGCTCGATATGTCCTTTTTTAGCAAAGGTCATGCTGGATTTTTCCGTGAATTCTGGCATGACTTGTGCTAGAATATGTACAAGTTTAATCTTTGAATTATGAACGTAGGAAATGTCGTACTCGGACGACGATAGTCTCCCGGGGGAGTGCAGTTGGTGCCCCGATGATCGAGGTATGTGCGACAGGTTCGTTCAGCTGGATGAAGATCGGCGCTTCAGCATTAAGCTCGAGGAGACCTTCGATGTTGAAATGGTACGCAACAACGACAAGTGTTTTTTTCGTAATTAAGCATGACTTCAACTATTTCAACGTCTAATTTTCATCTTTTACAATTTGACTAGCTTATCCCATGCCATGCAAGACGCTATGTCTTGGAGAGGATGGGTTTTGAAGACCATGAAAATTTTCAAACAAAGAAAATACACCTAAGGACCCATCATGATATCGATTTTGAAGTAAATCTGTACAATTCTCAGAGCGTAACCCATTTTGGTTGCCAAAATTGGGAAGCACTTTGCAAAATGTATGGTTTTTATGAGGGTATGATTGTCAGCATGGATCTTGGTGATCCTGACATCGAGCAAGACAATATGGACATTTGGGTCCTTGTTGATACGCTTCCGATTCTACCGCAATGTGAGTTTCTCAAACATAGTTATTAACTAATTTATATTGTTTATTTCAAAATAGTTGACAGCTTATTTCCATTGACAGCTTATTTTGAATCTTCAAAGAATGTGCAGAAGATGGTAGACAAAACCCACTACACTGATGGCTCCGAATTAACTTATAAGGAGAAAAATCATCTGATTGCTTATTGTACTTTTTTTGAGAATTACAATACCTATTATCGAACTCCTCCAAATTATGGTGAATACGTGCCACTAGTGCACGTGTTGAACCACGATAACTTCTATGGAGATACCCTGGTAAGATATTTTACTATTACGACATCCGTGCATCTTTTGCATACTTCTAAAACTAGTACATCATTGCTAACTACGAAGTTATTACTATGTTTTTCAACAGAAAATCCCGATGGATTGTGTGCCTCATCTGATGTATTACAATGGTCGCCTTGAAGTTCTGAACCTACAGCCAGGTCATCCTACGGATCTCACCTGTGCATATCGAATTTCTGAAACCGGTGAACACATGCTAATCAAAGAGTGGAAAAATGTTTGGACATTCGTAAGGAGGTTCTTGGAAGCAACATTAAGCGAAAGGCAAGAATTGGAGACAGGATAATCTGCATTCTCCATAATGGAGAGCGAGGGGCTATCTTGTTTTTTACTTTTTTACCTGAGAGAATATAGTAGGTCCTAAGAGAATGTAGTAGGTCCTATGAGGTACAATATGTTTATTATGTGATACAATGTGTTAGAGTTGAAGATGTGAGGAGTACTTGTGATTACGACTAGTGACCAATGATATGATGATGATGATGATGATGATGATAAGTTGTTAATGATATGATGATGATGATATTTATTATATCATTGGGTGAAAGAGCCGCAGATTAGTTTCAAGTGGATGTCCGTCCACTTGAAACTAGTCCACACGGTTCTTTCACCCCGTGTTGTAATAACTCATTATGATGTAAATTTTTTTTGTAAATTCTTGTTGTATGAAAATTTGTGTAAAGGTGTACGAATACAACATGAAATAAAAAAGAAATAAAATACGAAATAATAGTAGCAGCGCGGGCAGAGAGAAGTGCTACTACTAATTACCAACAACGCTCCTCCTAGAACTCGCTGCTACTAAGTCGATTTAGCCGTAGCGTGGGTGGAGGCACGCTACTGCTTCGTTAGCTGTAGCGCCTTATCAGTAGCGCACCACCCCGCGCTACTGATAGGTCTAAGACCCGCACTGCTGCTAGCCTTTTCCCTAGTAGTGTCTTGTGTGGGAAAGTTAAATATCCTACTAATTTTCTAGTTCTTGGTTCCCCACAAGATGACTTTTGCCACATTATATTTGGTATACCCTTCTTGAATACTGCTAATGTTAGGATAGATTGCGAAAAGGATATCGTTACTGTTGGTTCAAGGGATATGTATCATGATTTTAATTTTGCTAAATTTCGTAGACAACCCCATGATAAAGAATTGCCTAGTAGAGATGAAATTATTGGTCTTGCTTCTATTGTCGTGCCTCCTAATGATCCTTTAGAACAATATTCGCTAGACCATGAAAATGATATGTTTATGAATGAAAGAAGGGCAATCGATGAAGTATTCTTTAAACAGGGACCTATTTTGAAACACCACTTGCCTGTTGAAATTTTAGGGGATCCTCCTCCACCCAAGGGTGATCCCGTGTTTGAGCTTAAACCATTACCTGATACTCTTAACTATGATTATCTTGATTAAAAGAAGATATATCATGTTATTATTAGTGCTAACCTTTCAGAGGAGGAAGAAGAGAAATTTTTGAAAACTCTGAAGAAGCACTGTGCTTCTATTGGATATACTCTTGATGATCTTAAGGGCATTAGTCCCACTCTATGCCAGCACAAAATAAAATTGGAGAAAGACGCAAAACCAGTTGTTGATCACCAACGATGGTTAAATCCTAAGATGAAAGAAGTGGTAAGAAATGAAATACTAAAGCTTCTGGAGGCAGGTATAATTTATCCCGTTGCTGATAGTCAGTCGACAAGTCCTCTCCATTGTTTCCCTAAGAAGGGAGGTATTACTGTTGTTCCTAATGATAAAGATGAATTGATCCCACAAAGAATTGTTACAGATTATAGAATGGTAATTGACTTCCGAACATTAAATAAAGCTACTAAAAAGGATCATTACCCTTTACCTTTTATTGATCAAATGCTAGAAAAATTATCCAAACATACACATTTTTTCTTTCTAGACGGTTATTCTGGCTTCTCTCAAATTCCTGTGTCAAAAGAGGATCACGAAAAGACCACTTTTACTTGCCCTTTCGGTACCTTTTCTTATAGACGTATGCCTTTTGGTTTATGTAATGCACCTGCTACCTTTCAAAGATGTATGGCTACTATATTCTCTGGCTTTTGTGAAAATATTGTTGAGATTTTCATGGATGATTTCTCCATGTATGGAACTTCTTTTGATGATTGCTTAAGCAACCTTGATCGATTTTTGCAGAGATGTGAATAAACTAATCTTGTCTTGAATTGGGAGAAGTGCTACTTTATGGTTAATGAATGTATTGTCTTGGGGTATAAAATTAATGAAAGAGGTATTGAAGTTGATAAACCTAAAGCTGATGCTATTGAAAAGATGTCGTGTCCTAAGGACATGAAAGGTATAAGAAGTTTCCTTGGTCATGCCGGTTTTTATAGGAGGTTCATTAAAGACTTCTCTAAAATTTCTAGGCCTCTGACTAATCTCTTACAAAAAGATGTTCCTTTTGTCTTTGATGATGATTGTGTAGAAGCATTTGAAATACTTAAGAAAGCATTGATTTCTGCACCTATTGTTCAGCCACCTGATTGGAATTTACCCTTTGAAATTATGTGTGATGCTAGTGATTATGCTGTAGGTGCTTTTTTAGGACAAAGAGTTGATAAAAAATTAAATGTTATCCAATATGCTAGTAAAACTCTAGACAGTGCCCAAAGAAATTATGCTACTACTGAAAAAATAGCAGTTGTATTTGCTTGTGATAAGTTCAGACCTTATATTGTTGATTCTAAAGTAACTGTTCACACTGATCATGCTGCTATTAAATATCTTATGGTAAAGAAAGATGCCAAACCTAGACTTATTAGATGGGTTCTCTTGCTACAAGAATTTGATTTGCATATCATTGATAGAAAGGGAGATGAGAACCCCGTTGCAGACAACTTGTCTAGGTTAGAGAATGTTCTTGATGACCCACTACCTATTGATGATAGCTTCCCTGATGAACAATTAGCTGTCATAAATGCTTCTCGTACTGCTCCATGGCATGTTGATTATGCCAATTACATTGTTGATAAATTTATACCACCTAGTTTCACATACCAGCAAAAGAAAAAGTTTTTCTATGATTTAAGACATTACTTCTGGGATGACCCACACCTTTATAAAGAAGGAGTAGATGGTGTTATTAGACGTTGTCTACCTGAGCATGAATAGGAACAGATCCTACACAAGTGTCACTCCGAGGCTTATGGAGGACACCATGCTAGAGATAGAACTGCGCATAAGGTATTGCAATCCGGTTTTATTGGCCTACTCTTTTCAAAGATGCCCGTAAGTTTGTCTTGTCTTGTGATGAATGTCAAAGAACTGTTAATATTAGTAGACGCCAAGAAATGCCTATGAACTATTCACTTGTTATTGAACCATTTGATGTTTAGGGCTTTTATTATATGGGACCTTTTCCTTCCTCTAATGGGTATACACATATTTTAGTTGTTGTTGATTACGCTACTAAGTGGGTAGAAGCTATTCCAACTAGTAGTGTGATCATAACACCTCTATTAAGATGCTTAAAGAAGTTATTTTTCCGAGGTTTTGAGTCCCTAGATGCTTAATGACTGATGGTGCTTCACATTTTATTCATGGTACTTTTTGTAAAATGCTTGCTAAGTATGACGTTAATCATAGAATTGCATCTCCGTACCACCCGCAGTCTAGTGGTCAAGTAGAACTGAGTAATAGAGATCTTAAATTAATTTTGCAAAAGACTGTTAATAGATCTAGAAAGAATTGGTCCAAGAAACTTGATGATGCATTATGGGCCTATAGAACTGCATATAAAAATCCTATGGGTATGTCTTTGTTCTTAGTTTTGTTTAGTTCGATCCTTTTGGTTATATCTTGATCTAGTAGAATAAAGTTTTAGTATGATCTAGTTTTGAGTTTTGCTTTATGATCCTTCTATGTAGTTGAGTCCGTGAGCTATATAAGATTAGTTTTGAGTCGATGGCTTGTTTATCTTGCTATGATCTTGAGGGAATAAAAGAAAGAATAAAAAGAAATAAAGAGATCATATTGATCTTATGATGAGTAATGACTTCACATATAAAGAGTATGATGAATGAAAGTTGTTGAGAGTTCACAAACATAATTTTGGTCATCATTGCAATTAATAGGAAGTAATAAAGAAAGAGAGGTTTTAACATATAAATATACTATCTTGGACATCTTTTATGATTGTGAGCACTCATTAAAATATAACATGCTAAAAAGTTGATGTTGGACAAGGAAGACAACGTAATGGGTTATGTTTTCTCATATTCGAAATAAATTATATTGTCAAGGATCATCCAACATTTTTAGCTTGCCTTTCCCCCTAATGCTAGCCAAATTCCTTGCACCAACTAGAGATACTACTTGTTCTTCCAAATATCCTTAAACCAGTTTTGCCATGAGAGTCCACCATACCAACCTATGGATTGAGTAAGATCCTTCAAGTAAGTTATCATTGTTACAAGCAATAAAAAATTCTCTCTAAATATGTATGATCTATTAGTGTGGAGAAAATAAGCTTTATACGAGCTTGTGATACGGAAGAAATAAAAGCGACAGACTGCATAATAAAGGTCCCTATCACAAGTGGCAATATAAAGTGACGTTCTTTTGCATTAAGATTTTGTGCATCCAACCATAAAAGCACATGAAAACCTCTGCTTCCCTCTGTGAAGGGCCTATCTTTTATTTTTGTCTTATACCTTATACAAGAGTCATGGTGATCTTCATCTTTTCTTTTTACACTTTATCCTTTGGCAAGCACTATGTGTTGGAAAGATCCTGATATATATATATATATATATATATATATATATATATATATATATGTATATATATATATAGAAAAATGGTTGTGTACTCCTGGGAGTACGTACTCCCGCTTCTCATATACCATATAGATGAATCTTTTATACCACTATATTATTTTTAATATACTTCATTAGTAATTATTAGATACCCCAAAATGAGTTACATGAAAAAATTCATGTGAGTCTACATATTTTTAAATGTTTACGTATATATTGATGTGTTTGTACGTGAAAAAGGTATATTGCAAAAAGTACATCGCAGATGATATTTTTTCAACAAAACTTTTATTGGGGTATCTTAGAATATTTAATGAAGTATATTGAGAATAATAAAGAGGTATAATTAATGCGTATACGAGGTATATTGAGAATGAGAGTACATACTCCCAAGAGTACAGAAGAGGAGTCCTATATATATATATATCTACACACACACACACACATATATATATATATATCAAATTGGATGTGGGTTTTCACAAAGCATTATTATTGACGTTACCCTTGACATAAAACGTTCAGAGGCAAAAGTATAAGCCCCTATCTTTCTATGTGTACGATTGAAACTTCATACCCATAAGTATTGTGTGAGTGTTAGAAATTGTGAAAGACTAAATGATAGTTGAGTATGTGGACTTGCTAAAAAGCTCTTATATTGACTCTTTCCGATGTTATGATAAAATGCAGTTGCTTCAATGACTGAGATTATAGTTTGTTAGTTTTCAATGAAGTTTCTGATTCATACTCAACATTGTGAATAGATTATTACTTTAGAATAAGAAATCATATGACAATATATATATATATATATGTTGCTATTTTAAGAATGATCATGATGCCCTCATGTCCGTATTTTATTTTATCAACACCTCTATCTCTAAACATGTGGACATATTTTTCGATATCGGCTTCCGCTTGAGGACAAGCTAGGTCTAAGCTTGGGGGAGTTGATACGTCCATTTCGCATCATGCTTTTATATCGATATTTATTGCATTATGGGCTGTTATTACACATTATGTCACAGTACTTATGACTTTTCTCTCTTATTTTACAAGGTTTGCATAAAGAGGGAGAATGCCGACAGCTGGAATCCTGGGCTGGAAAAGGAGCAAATATTAGAGACCTATTATGCGTAACTCCGAAAGTCCTGAAACTCCACGAAAGTCAGTTTTGGAATATATTAAAAATATTGGACGAAGAAAGCACCAGAGGGGGCCACCAGCTGTCCACGAGGGTGGAGGGCGCCCCGTACCCCGTGGGCGCGCCACCTGCCTCATGGGCCACCTGGCAGGCCTCCGATGCCCATCTTATGGTATAAGGTGTCTTTCGCCCTAGAAAAAATAAGAAGGAAGCTTTTGGGACGAAGCGTCGCCGTCTCGAGGCGGAACCTTGGCGGAACCAATCTAGGGATCCGTGGAGCTGTTCTGCCGGTGAAACATCCCTCCGGGAGGGGGAAATCGTCACCATCGTCAGCACCATCGATCCTCTCATCAAGAGGGGGTCAATCTCCATCAACATCTTCATGAGCACCATCTCCTCTCAAACCCTAGTTCATCTCTTGTATCCGATCTTTGTCTCAAAACCTCAGATTGGTACATGTGGGTTGCTAGTAGTGTTGATTACTCCTTGTAGTTGATGCTAGTTGGTTTATTCGGTGGAAGATTATATGTTTAGATCCTTTATGCATATTAATACCCCTCTGATTATGAACATGAATATGATTTGTGAGTAGTTACGTTTGTTCCTGAGGACATGGGAGAAGTCTTTCTATAAGTAGTCAAGTGAATTTGGTATTCGTTTGATATTTTGATGAGATGTATGTTGTCTTTCCTCTAGTGGTGTTATGTGAACGTCGACTACATGACACTTCACCATTGTTTGGGCGTAGGGGAAGGCATTGGGAAGTAATAAGTAGATGATTGGTTGCTAGACAGAAGCTTAAACCCTTGTTCATGCGTTGCTTCATAAGGGGCTGATTTGGATCCATATGTTTCATGCTATGGTTAGCTTTACCTTAATTCTTTTTTGTAGTTGCGGAGGCTTGCGAGAGGGGTTAATCATAAGTGGGATGCATGTCCAAGGAAGGGAAGTAGCCAAGCACCGGTCCACCCACATATCAAATTATCAAAGTAACGAACGTGAATCATATGAGCATGATGAAAACTAGCTTGACGATAATTCCCATGTGTCCTCGGGAGCGCTTTCCTTTATATAAGAGTTTTTTCAGTCTTGTCCTTTTCTACAAAAAGGATTGGGCCACCTTGCTTCACCTTGTTTAATTTTGTTACTTGTTACTCGTTACGAATTACCTTATCACAAAACTATCTATTACCGATAATTTCAGTGCTTGGAGAGAATACCTTACTGAAAACTGCTTGTCATTTCCTTCTGCTCCTCGTTGGGTTCGACACTCTTACTTATCGAAAGGACTACAATAGATACCCTATACTTGTGGGTCATCTCATCTGTATGTCCATGCAGATGCGAGATGCCTCTTCAATGTAAATAAACGAGTTTTCCTCGGCAGGCTATCCCATCGATACCTTTTTTTCTGCCGGAGAGCTGCGTCTACCAGGGAAAAGACAAAGGGACCAGCCCCTTGCCAACTTCTCTTTACCAAAGGCCACTGCGACCATCCCGACCGAATCAACGTTTGAGTCAAGGATGGGAGCACCTAAGTCTCAAAAGAGTGGCGAGGCCTTCTTATGCACAAGTTAAAGTTGTACAGAACACTAATGGACATGATGTAGAACTTACCTGGCTGGCTTGCCGGGGATCACCGTGCTGGGCAATCTCCTCATCTCCTTGTTGAAGCCAAGTTCACGGTAGGAACCTGCAGCTTCATGCAGATGAGAATGAATGCAGGATGCAATCCTATCTATCTACATATGCAGATGCTCATGAAATGCTTATGTGCCGGTCTTGGAATGCTTATGCATGCATGAAGATCTTGGTCGGGGGCCCCACACAATGCTTCTTTATTTTATCTTGCATGGGGTCATCACCCCGGCTTTGTACAAGGGGTTACATGCAGTTGAGGCAAGGCTTGTACAAAAGGGTGGCTGGCGGGCAGGACCCGACAGCCGCGCCTTATGGGTAGAACTTGCGAAGATTGATACATCCATTTTGCATCATGTTTTCTTACTTTTATTTAAGATGTTTTTATCCACAATAATGATTTTTGGAGTAATTCTAATGCCTTTTTCTCTCATAATATGCAAGGTCTACACAAAGAGGGAGAATTCCGGCAGCTGGAAATCTGGACCTGGAAAAGCTACATTAGGTTACCTATTCTGCACAACTCCAAATAAGCTGAAACTTCACGGAGAATTTCGATGGAATATTTGAGGAATATTGGAGCAAATAACTACCAGAGGGGCCCACCAGGTGGGCACAACCCACATGGGCACGCCAGGGAGCCCAAGCACCCCCTGGTGGGTTGTGCTCACCCAGGCCCACCTTCGGTGCCCATCTTCTGGTATATAGGTCATTTTGACCTAGAAAAAAAATAAGGAGAGGACTTTCAGGATGGAGCGCCGCCATCTTGAGGCGGAACTTGGGCAGGAGCACTTTTGCCCTCCGGCAGAGCGATTCCGCTAGGGGAACTTCCCTCTCGGAGGGTGAAATCATCGTCATCATCATCACCAACAACTCTCCCATCTTGGGGAGGGCAATCTCCATCAACATCTTCAACAACACCATCTCCTCTCAAACCCTAGTTCATTTCTTGTGTTCAATCTTGTTACCAGAACTATAGATTGGTGCTTGTGGGTGACTAGTAGTGTTGATTACATCTTGTAGTTGATTACTATATGGTTTATTTGGTGGATGACTATATGTTTATATCCAGTAGCTATTAATAACCCTCTGATCTTGAGCATGATTATCATTTGTGAGTAGTTACTTTTGTTCTTGAGGTCATGGGAGAAATCATGTTGCAAGTAATCACGTGTTCGATATTTTGATAGTATGTATGTTGTTATTCCCTTAGTGGTGTCATGTGAACGTCGACTACATGAAACTTCACCATATTTGGGCCTAAGGGAATGCATTGCGGAGTAGCAATTAGATGATGGGTTGCGAGAGTGACAGAAGATTAAACCCTAGTTTATGCACTATTCTATAAGGGACTGATTGGATCCAAAAGTTTAATGCTATGGTTAGAATTTATTCTTAATACTTTTCTCGTAGTTGCGGATGCTCGCGGGAGGGTTAATCATAAGTAGGAGGTTTGTTCAAGTAAGAACAACACCTAAGCACTGGTCCACCCACATATCAAATTATCAAAGTACCGAACACGAATTAAGCCAACATGCTGAATGTGACTAGATGAAAATCTCGTGTACCCTCAAGAACGCTTTGCTTATCGTAAGAGACCATTTTGGCCTGTCCTTTGCCTCAAAAGGAATGGGCTACCTTGATGTACTTTTGCTACTATTATCATTACTTGCTCATTACAAATTACCTTGCTATCAAACTATTTCTCTACTTACAATTTCGGCACTTGCAGACATTACCTTGCTGAAAACCACTTGTCATTTCCTTCTGCTCCTCGTTGGGTTCGACACTCTTACTTATCGAAAAGAACTACAATTTATCTCCTATACTTGTGGGTCATCAAGGCTATTTTCTGGCACCGTTGCCGGGGAGTGAAGCGCCTTTGGTAAGTGGAATTTGGTAAGGAAACATTTATATAGTGTGCTGAAATTTATTGTCACTTGTTACTATGGAAACCAATCCTTTGAGGGGTTTGTTTGGGGTATCTTCACCTCCACCAGAACCACAATTAGCTACCCCTCAACCTATTGCACCTACTGAAAAATATTGAATATGAAATTCCTTCGGGTATGATAGAACAACTGCTAGCTAATCCTTATGCTGGAGATGGAACCGAACATCCTGATATGCACTTGATATATGTAGAACAAATTTGTGGATTGTTCAAGCTTGCAGGTTTACCCGGAGTTGAATTTATGAAGAAGCTTTTCCCTTTATCTTTGAAGGGAAAAGCATTGGCATGGTATAGGCTATGCAATGATTTTGGATCTTGGAATTGGAATCGTTTGAAATTGGAGTTCCATCAAAAAATTTATCCTATGCATCTAGTTCATCGTGATCGGAATTATATATATATATATATATATATATATATACATATATATATATATATATAATTTTTGGCCTCGTGAAGGAGAAAGTATCGCTCTAGCTTGGGGGAGGCTTAAGTCAATGTTATATTCATGCCCCAATCATGAGCTCTCAAGGGAAATTATTATCCAGAACTTTTATGCTCGGCTTTCTCGTAATGATCAAACCATGCTTGATACTTCTTGTGCTGGTTCTTTTATGAAGAAGACTATTGAATTCCGATGGGATCTTTTGGAAAGAATTAAGTGCAACTCTGAAGATTGGGAACTCGACAAAGTTAAAGAGTCAGGTATTAAACTTAATTATGATTGTGTTAAATCTTTTATGGATACCGATGCTTTTCAAAAGTTTAGCCCTAAATATGGACTTGACTCTGAGATACACTACTGCAGGATGCTGCTAACGCAACACTACAATCAGAGACCCTTCGAGAAACTGTGTGCGATGCCATAATCGCAAACGGTGCTGTATGAAAACCGTCAGAAATGTATAAAACGTTTGCAATGGCGGATGCATCAATCACGGTTCAGGTTTTAGTTGCGTGTGCGATGAAGGGCATATGGTTCAGTTCGATTAACTGTTCGCAATGAGGAGGAACAAAAGAAACGGGCAGCCAGATGAAGGCATGTGCGATACACAGCATACGGTTCACTCGAATGAACTGTTTGTGGTTAGGTAACACCAAAGAAACGGGCAGACAGATGAAGGTGTGTGCGATATATAGCATACAGTTCACTCGGATGAACTGTTTGTGATTAGGCAACACAAAAGAAACGGTCAGCCAGATCAAGGTGTGTAGTACATATGGCGTGCGGTTCACTCGGATGAACTGTTGGCGTTGACACAAGAGTACAAAAATAGTTCAACTTAACAAGACGTGTGTGTTGTGCGATGGGATTGCATGCGGTTCACTCGGCCCTTGTCATCAGTGTGTGACCTCTGTGGCAACCGTTCGCTCCGCAGGCGCCTCTTCATGTACCGTGGCAACTGTCCACCAACTCTTTGCCTTTCCCTCTCGATTTGGAACAGCTGTCGCATGCTAGCTCTTACTCCCTCCTCCATTTGCCTTCACCCTTCCTTCTGCCATTGTTTGATCGTCTTCCCCATGGGGGGAACAAGCCGGAAATGACCCCGTTATTCTTGCCCCGATCTGAATGATGCCGTGGTGGAGGAACTCATTGATCGGTGCGACGTCGTCACCTCGGCTAGCATGGAAGGTTCGTTCAAGACCATTCTTGACTCAACTAATAACATCATTACAAGGAACCCAAGGGTCCAAGAGCAGTTTGATCTCCCCTATCTTGTTCGCCGTGACTCTGCTGACTGGCGCGGGGACGATGAAAGCCTCGCCTTGTGCAAGTTGATGCCGCTTGATAATGATACATGTGATGTTAAGATGCCATCACTTGAGGGCAAAGCTTGGGCAGGCGCAAATGAAGATTGAGTTGTTTATATTGGGTACAACTGCGAGTGGGAACTTGTGAATGTGTACACTCGTCACCGGGTTCCACTTCCAAAAATCTCAGACTGCCCAGAGGTTGAGCACACAGATGGTCTATGTGAGTTGAAATACGATCATGGTAATTGTCATCTACGAAAGATAGCAATTTGTCGAGTTCCCAATGGCTCTTGGGATTACACAAACTATGAAGTTGTTGCTATCTTCGACAAGCTTGTTGCCTTTGTTACTTCCACGCCTCGATGGATATTGCTCAAAAATCATTTTCTATACACAGATGAGTACTGTGATGCAATTCAATACGAGGGTCGTGTGTTTGCTGCCACCACTCGTGGCACTGTTTTTGCATGGAATCATCATGCTTTCAGTACGTTTGTCGTCCACCGTAATTATAATTGTTTCATCCACATGCATGCGGGTAAGCTAGTTTCCCTTTACTAATTAATTAACCTTCTTGTGTTTCCAAGGTCCTGTGAACATTCCACCACCTATACTTGAAAATTCTATTCATGAGCATGAGGACGAGCAGGACCTATATACTCAGTGGTGCCTGGCAACTTATTTTGATGGATCACCTCTTCTTGTCTGTATATGGGGCACTGCTAATGTTACTAAGGAAGCAGGTGTTGTCTCGTATGGTCGCACTCTCTGTACCTATTCCAACATCCATTTCAGGGTATTCAGGATGGATACTAGTGTACTAGTGCCAACACATTCTCCCTGGTTCAGTATTGAAAGTCTTGGAGGAAACTCGCTCTTCCTTGGACAAAACTATCCAATGATGGTGGAAGGGGATCCAGCTGCTGCTGACACAACGTTACTACCATTTATGAGAAGCAACTGTATCTATACCTCGAACATTACTATGCTTCCCTACAATCCCAATATGTGGGGGGCGCACGGGCACGGTGGGTGCAGCCAAACGCACGGGGACCGGTGCCGCGGTGGGTGGAGGGGCGCACACGGGCGCGGCGGATGCAGCCAAACGCACGGGGGCCGGCGACACGGTGGGTGGAGGGGCGTGCACGGGCGCTGGCGCTGGCGCTGGCATGTACATGATCTCGCGCAGGTCTGCGGAGACCTCGCTGATGCCCGCGGCTTCCAGCTCTACGATAGTGCTCGGCGACCAGCCTGTCAATGCTACGGGGATGGACGCTCGCGCGGGCATGTGGATGGGAGTTGGGACGGGAGCGAGGGCAGCAACCACCACGGCCAGCTCGTTCTGGGCCATCTCCATGAGGCCCCATGCCTCCTTATTTTCTATCTCCTCTGGCTCGCAGTCGACTTCACCAAACTTGAAGACTAGTGGCAGATGATCATTCTGCGCCATGGCGGTGGAGGTCTACGGGGGGGGGGGGGGGGGGGGGGAATGTGAGGCAAATAGTAAGGCCGCCCGTATTAAACAGCGGCTCGGGCACCATTAATGGAGAGGAAGGTCGGCGGCCATGGAAGTCAAAGGGCTCGCTTCCTAGTGAGCCTATGCAGCGTAAAGCGTGTACGCTTCCCGGTGAGCCTGTGCATTGGAGGACAACATGCACAATTCTCGGTCAGCCTGTGCACCGGACTGCGCTCGCACGCCTCCTGTTTAGACAAGGTCAAGTAGTTCTCCGCACGACACCTCCTACAACCATTAAAAGCAAGACACGTGGCATCACGTGAATGGTTAACAGAATGCACACGTTTTGAATTATACAAATGTTTGAGATATTAAGTGGCAGCTATTTTTTTCAAAATGCCTTTGTTGGCTGTCATTATTCGAGTGCGCCTTCTCTGATAATGGACACAAAAAATACCACATCATGTCGGGCCCCATTCCATGATAGCATGCCAAGTTTCATGAATTTCAGACGAGTTTTGGATTTACTACAATTTAAAAACCATGCATCTCAATGTTTTGTCGGCAATCAACGGTGCCCTGGTGTTTGAAATTCATTCCCATTTATTGCATGGGACCTTAGCATGCACCCAGGGAAACATATTTTATTTTTCAACTAATTTATATGCACTGGAGCATGTGCATGTAGTTCAAATTTGAATTATGCACATAAATGCATTGAAAACTCAGTTAGTGCATAAAAATGTCCAAAAGAACCCTAAAAAATCACAAAAATTGACACAACACTCCTGTTGTTCTATGTTGACACAAGAAAATTTTTGGAAGCAATAGAAGGTAGTGCATATCGTTTCGTCCCCAAAGGTGGGACGTTAACTATCGAAACGATGATGCTTGTTGTGAGAAGCTCTGGTTTGTGAGAAGCATATACCCAAACCTTCCCCGAACGAGACAAAAACTTTACCACGGCATGTTGATGCCGCTCCATGAAAGCATCCCAAGTTTCATGAATTTCAGACGAGTTTTGGATTTACTAGAATTTAAAAATGAGGCATTTCAATGTTTTGTCGGCAATCAACGGTGCCCTGGTGTTTGAAATTCATTCCCATTTCTTGCATGGGACCTAAGCATGCACCCAAGGACACATATTTGATTTTTCAACCAATTTATATGCACTCGAGCACATGCATGTAGTTCAAATTTGAATTATGCACATAAATGCATTGAAAACTCAGTTAATGCATACAAATATCCAAACGAACCCCGAAAAATACCAAAAATTGACACAACATTCCTGTTGTTCTATGTTGACACGAGAATTTTTTTGAAAGCAATAAGAGGCAATGGATATCGTTTCATCCCCAAAGGCGTTCCCTACCGAAACCATCATGCTTCTTGTGAGAAGCTCTGGTTTGTGAGAAGCATATACCCGAACCTACCCCAAATGGGACACATTTTTAACATGTCATGTTGATTCCGCTCCATGATAGCATGCCAAATTTCAAGAATTTCAAACAAGTTTGGATTTACTAGAATTTAAAAACCAAGCATCTCAATGTTTTGTCGGCAATCAACAGTGCCCTGGTGTTTGAATTTCATTCCCATCTCTTGCATGGGACCTAGAAATTCACCCAAGGACACATATAAGATTTTTCAACCAACCTTAGTGCATTGGAGCATGTGCTTGTAGTTCAAATTTGAATTATGCACATAAAATGCCTAGAAAACAAAATTAATGCATACAAATGTCCAAACGAACCCCGAAAAATCACAAAAATTGACACAACACTCCTGTTGTTCTATGTTGACACTAGAAAATATTTGAAAGCAATAAGAGGCAGCGGATATTGTTGTGAGAAGCTCTGGTTTTTTAGAAGCTTATACCAGAACCTGCCCCAAATGCTTGTTGTGAGAAGCTCTGGTTTTTGAGAAGCTTATACAAGAACCTGCCCCAAATAGGACAAAATTTTCACCATGGCATGTTGATGCTGCTCCATGATAGCATGCCAAGTTTCATGAATTTCAGACGAGTTTTGGATTTACTAGAATTTAAAAACCAGGCATCCCAACATTTTGCCGGCAATCAAAAGTGCCATGGTGTTAGAATTTCATTCCCATCTCTTGCATGGGACCTAAAAATTCACCCAAGGATACACATGTGATTTTCTAACCAACTTTAGTGCATTGGAGCATGTGCTTGTAGTTCAAATTTGAATTATGCACATAAAATGCCTAGAAAACCCAGTTAATGTATAAAAAGGCCAAGCGAACCCCGAAAAATTCCAAGATTGAACACAACACTCCTGTTGCTCTATGTTGACACTAGAATTTTTTTGAAAGCAATAAGAGGCAATAGATATTGTCCCATCACCAAAGTTGGTACATTCCCTATAGAAACCATCATGCTTGTTGTGAGAAGCTCTGGTTTGTGAGAAGCTTATACCAGAACCTGCCCCAAATGGGACAAAATTTTCACCACGGCATGTTCATGCCGCTCCATGGTAGCATGCCAAGTTTCATGAATTTCAGACGAGTTTTGGATTTACTAGAATATAAAAACCAGGCATCCCAACGTTTTGCCGGCAATCAATAGTGCCATGGTGTTTGAATTTCATTCCCATCTCTTGCATGGGACCTAGAAATTCACCCAAGGATACACATGTGATTTTTCAACCAACTATTGTGCATTGGAGCATGTGCTTGTAGTTCAAATTTGAATTATGCACATAAAATGCCTAGAAAACTCAGTTAATGTATTAAAAAGGCCAAACGAACCCCGGAAAATTCCAAGATTGAATACTACACTCCTGTTTGTTCTATTTTGACACTAGAATTTTTTTGAAAGCAATAAGAGGCAACGAATATCATATCGTCCCCAAAGGTGGTATGTTCCCTATCGAAACCATCATGCTTGTTGTGGGAAGATCTGATTAGTGAGAAGCTTATAGCCTAACCTGCCCCAAATGAGACAAAATTTTCATCACGGCATGTTGATGCAGCTCCATGATAACATGGAAAGTTTCATGAATTTCAGATGAGTTTTGGATTTACTAGAATTTAAAAACCAGGCATCTCAGCATTTTGCCAGCAATCAATAGTGTCGTGGTGTTTGAAATTTATTCCCATCGCTTGCAGGGGACCTAGAAATTCACACAAGGACACACATGTGATTTTTCAACCAACTTTGGTGCATTATTGGAGCATGTGCTTGTAAGTTCAAATTTGAGTTATGCACATAAAATGCCTAGGAAACCCAATTAATGTATAAAAAAGGCCAAACGAACCCCGGAAATTTCCAAGATTGAACACAACACTCCTGTTGTTCTATGTTGAAACTAGAAATTTTTCGAAAGCAATAAGAGGCAATAGAAATCGTCTCGTCCCCAAAGGTGGTACGTTCCCTATCGAAACCATCATGCTTGTTGTGAGAAGCTCTGATTTGTGAGAAGCTTATACACAAACCTGCCCCAAATGGGACAAAATTTTCACCACGGCATGTTGATGCCGCTCCACGATAGCATGCCAAGTTTCATGTATTTCAGACAAGTTTTGAATTTACTAGAATTCAAAAACCAGGCATCTCAACGTTTTGCCGGCAATCAATAGTGCCCTGGTGTTTGAAATTCATTCCCATCTCTAGCATGGGACCTAGAAATTCAGCCAAGGACACACATGTGATTTTTCAACCAACTTTGTTGCATTATTGGAGCATGTGCTTGTAGTTCAAATTTGAATTATGCACATAAAATGCCTATAAAACCCAGTTAATGTATAAAAAGGCCAAACGAACCCCGAAAATTTCATTACCATTTCTTCCATGGGACCTAAGCATGCACTGAAGGACACAAATTTGATTTTTCAACCAATTTGTATACATCGGAGCGTGTGCATGTAGTTTAATTTTGAATTGTGCACCCGAAATGGCTTGAAATCTAGTTTAATGTATGAAATGTCCAAACGAACCCTGAATAATTCCAATTCTTTTATGGCACACATACAGTTGCATGTTCACTCCAGATAAAAGGTCTAGCAATTCCAACACCATCCATTGCCACTGTGACCCCATTTTGTAATTCAAATCAAGTAGATCCCACAAAGTTCATTCTCACCAACCGTGTGAGATGTAGTACAAAATATCTTGGAGCACCGTCGGTGTATAGTATGCCTATGGCTTACGCGAGAAGGTACGTTGGCTACAGTCCACATCCGGCGTGTCAAGCACACTAGCTCGCTCCCCCAAAACTCCCGCCTCTGCATCCCTCTCTGCTTCAGTCCCTTGATTCGAATTTTCAGTAGCCCCGGCATTTTGCTCCCACCTCTGCATCCCTCGCAATCTCAAAAATATCTGCTCGCCCTTGCCAAGTTTTCAGTAGCCCCTCCTTGTTACTCCCGCCTAGTAAAATTTTCAGTTGCCGCAGTATTTCCTCAAGCACAACCTCCACTCACACAAACACACGCAACCCTCGAAACTCTTGGTAGGTCGCCGCCATCGCTGGCGCCTCCATCCTCAACCTCTGCCTGTGTGCCGTGGAGCTCGAGTAGCCAATGGCCGAAAAGAGGTTTATCGCGTCCTTTTCGCCCAACACCGGTGAGGTGGCCGCCGAGGTGTCCCCGTCGTCCTCAGTGGGCCTGATCCGCCGCCGCTGGTCCCCCGATCCGCCCGCCGCCGCGCCCCTACGCCGGTTTGAGGACTTCCCCGTCATCCCCTGAACCCGGTAGCCGACAAAGTCTTACCTCGGGGTCTGGCAGTGGCGGTGGGGGACATGGGTCGCCGAGATTACAGATCGAGAGACCCACACCCGCCGGTGGCTTGGTTGCTTCCACACGGCCGAGCTCGCGGCCTTGGAGTATGACCGCTGGCAAGTCCTCTACCACGGCGCGGCGGCTAGGCTCAATTTCCCCTTCGACACATGTCCGGTCCACCTCGTTCCGCCGGAGCCAGGGTGGTGAGCTTGGCTATGGAGCGGGAGGACCGCAAGGTGTGGGAGCGTCTCCAGGCCGAGGCCGCCGACGAGGCCTACATGCAAGAGCTCCTCTAGTAGCACCCGGAGCTCGTGGAGGTGGAGTGGACGATCTTTGCCGGCGTGGTGGGCGGCGAGGTTATCGCGGTCTCCTCCGATGACGAGGTCGAAGGCGGCGAGGACGGCGGCGCAGAGGGCGGTGAGGTTATCACGCTCTCCTCTGATGACAATGTCGAAGGCGGCGGCGATGGCGGCGCAGAGGGCGTTGCGGTGGTTCCCTAGGACGAGGAGATCGACATCGACGAGTGGAGGAGTGCCTTCCTCAACGACCCCGATGATGGTGTGCTACCTCTTGAGCACTTGCATTGGTTTTCCCTTGAAGAGGAAAGGGTGATGCAGCAGAGTAGCGTAAGTATTTCCCTCAGTTTTTGAGAACCAAGGTATTAATCTAGTAGGAGGCTACGCGTGAGTCCCTCACACCTGCACAAAACAAATAAATCCTCGCAACCACCGCGATAAGGGGTTGTCAATCCCTACACGACCACTTATGATAAAGATGCAAAGTAAAATAAAATCAAAGTATTGGAAGAATAATATGATGAAGATAGACCCGGGGGCCATAGATTTCACTAGTGGCTTCTCTCGAGAGCATAGATATTTTATGGTGAGTGAACGAATTACTGTTGAGCAATTGAAAGAACTGAGCATAGTTATGAGAATATCTAGGTATGATCATGTATATAGGCATCACATCCAAGACAAGTAGACCGACTCCTGTCTGCATCTACTATGATTACTCCACACATCGACCGCTATCTGCATCCAAGACAAGTAGACCGACTCCTTAAGGTTCGAACACTAGGGTGCGCGCGAAGATATCCCCCTACCGATCCACGTCCTAGCTCGGCTAAGATCTTACGAACTAACTTGACGAACTCGCAACAGAAATGACACAAGAGTTATACTGGTTTGGGCCACCGTTGTGGTGTAATACCCTACTACAGTGTGGGGGTGGTGAATTGCCTCTTAGGCTGAGGATGAACAGTTCAAGGGGAAGAACAGCCTCGTGAGGTTGATGTGTTCTTGTGCTTGGCGAACTTGTGTGTGTTCTGGTCTCGCTTGATCTGACCCCAACCGATTGGTCCCCTAGCTAGGGTGGTGGCTAGTCCTATTTATAGAGGCCCTGGTCCTCTACCCAAATATTTAGCGGGAAGGGAGACAACAACGTCCAATTTGAAAGGGGATAGCTAGTATAGCTTATCCTGACAAAAGTGGTCTTCGCCAGCAAAAGGCTCTGGTGATGACGCTGTCTTGGGCTCCATGGTGACCTTCGTCTCGTCGTCCTATTGGTCTTGGTCTCGTTGCACCAATATGGAAACCTTTGCTTGATGCCTCAGTACTCCGCTCCTGCGCTTTCCCCCGTAGCACCAAAGAGGAAATAAGGACGCTGCGCGCGCTAGCGCCCAACTGGCGCCTGCCTGGTCTCGATCATCATGGCTCACGTCACGAGAACCTCATGAGGTTTCCCTGGCCTTGAACTCTCCGCCCCTCGTGAGCCATCCTGGTGAGGCCGCTCCTGAGGAGGTCTTGTGTTTTCCGCCTCATGAGGCTTAGCCCCTCGCAAAGGACTTGATTCCTTGCTGATGAAGATGGGCTATACAGGCCTGCTAACAAAGCCACTCCATGGGCCGCAGGCAGACAAGTCTGGGGACCGCCGTTCCCAGAACACCGGCAGTAGCCCCCAGGCCCAATGTGAGCTCGGGCTTGGCTTCGAGGGGAAGCCAAAGGTCAAGTGCGAAGCGCCGCGGCCCCCAATAGCTTGCGGCCTTGGTCGATTCATGGCGGTTGATTGGACATGGGCATCTCCGCTTCCCCATGCTGCCTCGGCAACTGCCCGACTTGACAAGTCTCCTTCTCCGCAGCAGTGAACCTCCTCGATGGCACCATTGATAGCAAGAGAGGAGCAAGGAAGGAGAAGAAGTGGGAGAGACAGAGGAAAGATGGGCGACGGGGGCTCTGCCCCCCTCATTTATACTAGGGGAAGGCCCCTCGCGAGGGGCCCGGCTCTCCAGTGCCCAAACGTGGACGTGGCCGTCCATGCAAGCACACCGCAACCCCCCCCCCCCCGCGTGGCCTCGCGCAGCCGTGGTGGTGCCGCTTCATGGGCCAGGGGAGACGTGTCGTGGTCGCGCGGCCTCCCCGGCCGTGCTTCCACTTGGGGGAGATGCTGCCGGAGTTCGTCGTCTGGTCGGAGAACCCGGCCAGCAACTGGCTTCAGCTCCCGCGCTTCTTCGCCGACGAGCTGCCGGCCTCAGGTCTAGGTGGGCTTTGGCTAAAGGCAGATGGGTGCTGCAGCAGGGCTTCCTGGGTCGCGGTCGAGGTCTATGCCTCGGGAAATATAGCTCTGGCCCGCGGTTGGCAGACATTTTCCCGCGCACGCGGCCTGGGCAAGCGGTGCACCCTCCACTTCAAGTACGACGGCGACGCGACCCTCTATGTGAGGGTGTTCGAGGAAGATTGTCGCCGCGCCGGGTGCTGCCCCGATGTGAATGACGGCGAGGAGGTTCTCAGCCCTGGCGACGGCCGCGACGAGGACGAGGGCGAACCCGCGCTTGGTGCCGACCGCGTCTCGTCCGGCTATGGCAGCTCTTCCCCCAGCAACAGCTCCAGCAGTGGCGGCTACGACCAGCCGTCACGCCACCATGCCCACTTCGAAGATGGTGGCGGGTCGTCTCCTTGCCACGACTCCGTGAAGCACGAGGAGGGGTCTGGCTGAGCACAGGAAGGCACTGGGGCCTGCCCCCATGGACCGCTGTAGATGCCGCTTCTATTTTGTTCTCCTTTTCCTTCTTGCATTAGAAAGAAAGCAGAATGGGCCCCGAAGGGGCGTGTATCAAACAAGGATCTCAATGGTTATGTTATGTTTGCCGTTCCTGTGATGTGTCGCAACATCGTCATTTTATGTAGGGATAACTTAGCTCGACTTATTTTGAGTGGCCTCCTCCTCATGAGGCGCTTGCTTCCTAGTACCCGTCGAGGCCTCCTTGTCCTGGTATGCGCTTAGGAACTGCAAGAAATTGGTCAAGAGGTTTATCGTTCACCTGGGGCTTGGTCATAGGCGCCGCTGGCCTTGACCCAAGGCTTTGCATCGCGATACCCGTGGGGCACGGATTAGGAGAGGTGCGCCAGCTTGTGGGCTCGAACAAGCGTCCCTCGCGAAAAGATAGAAGGAGGAAGCTCATGAAGGTACCTGTTCAGCCCCCTCGCGAGGGACGCGAGGGAGAGTACAGGTCGACCAAAGAGGCGAAGGCAGAAACAGAGGCCGAAGGCGATAAAACGGGACCAGCAAGAGACACCATAAAGAAATTTCAATTAAAAGAGGGCGAGCCAACTTCGGAAAGCAAATGAAAAGCCACGTCCGGCACCTAGTCTAGTCTTCGACGTCTTCTCACCAGTGCAGAGCTAAGTGCTGCCGCTCCGCGTGGGAGGGAGCCCCCGAGTCCCAAGGGCGGCTCTCCTGAGGCTCCGCGGTGTGTACAGCGCCACCACAGCCTTCAGGCTGGCTATGAGGCCTTCGTATTCTACAATGTTGTTGGAGACCATCTCTCCCTGCTGGAAGCAGAGCCGCATGACGTAGTAGAGCTTCTCCTGAGTGGGCGAGATGAGTACTGCTCCAGCCCCCGCACCCTGGCGCATGAAGGCACCATCGAAATACATGACCCAGCCGTCAGGCACCTCGCTTCCCAGTGAGAGGGACCGGTCTTCGCCTACTTCAAGTGTCGGGGCGTCTGTCCATTCTGCCACGAAATCAACGAGCGCGGCTCCCTTGATGACCCTGGTAGTACTGAACTCCAACTGGGATGCTTGCAACTCGACGTTCCATTCAGTGACCCTCCCGGCAGAGTTGGGGCTCCTGAGCACTCTCTCCAATGGGCAAGCTAAGACGACCTTGATGGGGTGGCCCTGGAAGTAGTGCCGCAGCTTTCGCGAGGCTACCAGGAGTGCGAGTAGGAGCTTCTGAGGCATGGGGTACTGTGCTCTTGCATCCCGCAACACCGTGTAGACAAAGTATACCGGGTGCTCGACGGGGGTAGGTGTGCTGATGAGGTTTGCGTCTTCCGGAAGCTGGGGTGCCTCTTGAGGTGGTAGAGCCCCCAATGCTTGATGGCTTGTCGAAGCCTTCATGAGTTTGGGGGCGTCGTCCTGCCGAGCCTGATCCTCTTCCGCTACTGCGGCGGCCCTTGTGGCGCCCTTCTGGTCTAGCGTCGTCTTTGCTGGAGGCGTGGCACAGTGCGATGCGCCCTTGGCTTGGTGTTCTTCCCGAACCGCCAACAGAGCCATGCTGGCTGAGTACGGGGTGGCGGCAAGATAGAGCACTAGGAGCTCGCGAGGTCGTGGCGCCACCATCACTTGAGGGCTGGTCAGGTATCTCTTGAGGTCTTGAAAAGCTTGGTTGGCCTCTGGGGTCCACTCGAACGGGCCCTTCTTTTTCATCAGCTTGAAGATGGGTAGGGCGTGCTCTCCCAGCTTGGAGATGAAGCGCCCCAACGCATTCACCCAACCAGCCAACTTCTGCATTTCCTTTAGGGTCTGTGGTGGACTCATGTCTTCAATGGCCTTGACCTTCTCTGGGTTGGCCTCGATCCCCCTGTGGGGCACCAGGCAACCCAGCAGCTTGCCGGAAGGGACGCCAACCACGCATTTCTCCGGGTTGAGCCGCAAGTCCACCTGGCGAAAGCTTTGAAAGGTCTCCTCCAGGTCATGGATCAAGGTCCCCACCTCCCGAGACTTCACCATGATGTCATTGATGTAGGCTTCATCGTTTCTTAAGGCGATGTGCATGAGCCGCTGGACGGTTGCGCCCGTGTTGCGCAGCCCGAATGGCATGCAAGTGTAGCAGTACACCCCACACGGGGTCAGGAAGGCCATCTTCTCCACATCTTCTACTGCCATCTTGATCTGGTGATATCCTAAGAACGCATCCAGGAAGCATAGCAAGTCGCACTCGGCGGTGGAGTCGACGGTCTGGTCGATGCATGGAAGCGGGAACGGATCTTGGGGCAGGCCTTGTTGAGGTTGGCGAAGTCGACGCACATCCACTCCTTCCTGCCTTTCTTGAGGAGGACGACGGGGTTCTCCAGCCACTCGGGGTACCGAACCTCGCGAATGACACCCGCAACCTCCAATTTGTGGGTTTCTTGGATGATGAAAGCTTGATTCTCTATGGAATGCCGCCTCGCCTTCTGCTTCACGGGGCGTACGTTGGGGCACACCTTCAGGTGGTGCTCTATTACCTCTCTTGGGACCCCTACCAGCTGACCGGGCTCCCAGGCGAACACTCCCTTGTTTGCACGCAAAAACTTCACTAGAGTCTCCTCCTGAGCAGGCTCAAGGATGGCGCCTATGGTAAAGGTTGCCCCTGAGGACCCATCCTCCTCGACCGACACTTGCTTGGTTTTTGCCTTGTCCTGAGTGAAGAAGTTCTTCTTCTTGGTTGGTGCTGCTCCCTTGGCCTTGGAGGTATCTGTGTTGGTGGGTTGTTGTAGGATCGAAAGTATGTCTAGAGGGGGGGGGGGTGATTAGACTACTTGACAAATAAAAATCTAGCCTTTTCCCAATTTTAGTTCTTGGCAGATCTTAGAAACTTTGAACAAGTCAAGCAATCTTAACACAATTCAAGCAAGCATGCAAAGAGTATATGAGCAGCGGAAAGTAAAGCATGCAACTTGCAAGAATGTAAAGGGAAGGGTTTGGAGGATTCAAACTCAATTGGAGACACAGATGTTTTTTCATGGTTCTGATAGGTGGTGTTATCGTACATCCACGTTGATGGAGACTTCAACCCACGAAGGGTAACGGTTGCGCGAGTCCACGGAGGGCTCCACCCACAAAGGGTCCATGAAGAAGCAACCTTGTCTATCCCACCATGGCCATCGCCCATGAAGGACTTGCCTCACTAGCGGAAGATCTTCACGAAGTAGGCGATCTCGTAGCCCTTACAAACTCCTTGTTTCAACTCCACAATCTTGTCGGAGGCTCCCAAGTGACACCCAGCCACTCTAGGAGACATCACTCTCCAAGAAGTAACAAATGGTGTGTTGATGATGAACTCCTTGCTCTTGTGCTTCAAATGATAGTCTCCCCAACACTCAACTCTCTCTCACAGGATTTGGATTTTGTGGAAAGAAGATTTGAGTGGAAAGCAACTTAGGGAAGGCTAGAGATCAAGATTCATATGGTAGGAATGGAATATCTTGGTCTCAACACAAGTGTAGGTGGTTCTCTCTCAGAAAAATAGGTCGGAAGTATAGGTTTGTTCTGATGGCTCTCTCCATGAATGAAGAGGAGGTGGAGGAGTATTTATAGCCTCCACACAAAATCTAACCATTACACATAATTTTCCAAACTCGGTGGGACCGAATGATTAAACTCGGTCTAACCGATTTAGCAAAGCTATTGAACGTTAGGGTTTTCGGTGGGACCGACATGCAACTCAGTAGGACCGATATGATTAGGGTTAGGGCATAACGTAATCTCGGTGAGACCGATTACACAAACTCGGTGAGGCCGATTTTGGTAATAAGCTAACTAGAGAGTTGGTCAGGTAAACTCGATGGGACCGATCGCTCATTTCGGTGAGACCGAAACGTTACGAAGGGAAATCAGAGAGTTTACATTGCAATCTTGGTGGGACCGATCACTCATCTCGGTGAGACCGAAACGTTACGAAGGGAAACAGAGAGATTACAACCCCATGTTGGTGAGACCGAGATCCCTATCGGTGAGACTGATTTTCCTAGGATTTGTGGCACTGGCTATGACATTTGAAACTCGGTGGCGCCGGATAGGAAAAATCGGTGGGGCCGAGTTTGACTTTTGGTTTAGGTCATATGTGGATGTGAGAAAGTAGTTGAGGGTTTTGGAGCATATCACTAAGCATTTTGAGCAAGAACCTCATTAAGCAACACCTCATCCCTCCTTGATTGTATTGGCTCTTCCTATAGACTCAATGTGATCTTGGATCACTAAAATGGAAAATGTAGAGTCTTGAGCTTTGAGCTTGAGCCAATCCTTTATCCTTAGCATTTTGAGTGGTCCACTTTTCTCATCCATGCCATGCCAATCATTGATATTTCCTGAGATATTAATCTTGAAATAGCATTAGCTCAATGAGCTATATGTTGTTAGGAATTACCAAAACAACCTAGGGATAGTTGCACTTTCAGTTGTGCTGTCGCGGCGGCCTTGAGGGCAAGCTTGAGAGCCGCCAGGGCCTCCTTGGCGTCCCACTTGATGGTGAGGACACCCTGGCTCTCCGGCATCTTCCTGAGATTGTAAGAAGGATGGGTTGCTGCCATGAACTGGGCGAGAGCTGGGTACCAGAGGATGGCGTTGTACGGGAGGCCAATGCGGGCGATGTCGAAGTCGATGAGCTCGGTGTGGTAGTTGTCGCGCGTGTCGAAGGTCACAGGGAGGCAGATCTGCCCCAGGGAGCGGGCGGGGCCTCCGTCAACCCCCGAGAAGGGCTAGCTGTGGCGAAGCCGCACGAACGGTACGTGAAGGAGGCTGAAGGCCTCGACGGAGAGCACATTGAGGCTGGCGCCGCCGTCGACGAGCGTCTTGGTGATGGATACGTGGCAGATGGTGGGTGCGCACAGCATCGGGAGCACACTCGAGCCGATGGTGGAGGCGGGATGATCCTCCGAGTTGAAGGTGAGGTCGGCCTCAGGCGTGCCCAGCCCAGCGGAGCCCCCGGGCGCTTGGAAGCGGTGCCGATCTGGCGAAAGTATGGCTGGACATGTCGATCTGTGGGTGGCGCTTGTGAACTGCCGAGAAGAGCGATGACGATGGGGGCCGCCGGTTCACCGAAGCGAGTGATGAAGAGGTTGCGCAGCTTCTCCTTGGTGGCAACAGAAGACTCCGGCAAATGGAGGAGCAAGGCGCGCCTACAAGGGCCATTGGGAACCAGTAGGCCATAATCTTGTCGTCGCCCCCGGCTTCCAGAACGGCCTCCTCGTACGCCAGCAGGAAAGCCGACGGGTCCACCGCGCCGTTGTAGCGCGGTGGCATCTCCGGGTTGAACTTGGGTGGCCACTGCACCTGCCGCAAGGCGGAGGCAAGGCTTGGAGCCCCCGAGCGCTGCCGTGGGCACTGGTAGATCCAGCTGGAGGGGCGCCCACCATGGGGAGCGGGCGTGGAGATGGTGGAGCGCGAATCGACGGAAGAAAGACTCTGGTGCACCCCTACATGGCGTGCCAAATGTCGGATCACGGGTCCCGGCAAAACCCTTAAGGTTCGAACACTGGGTGCGCGTGAAGATCTCCCCCCTACCGATCCATGTCCTAGCTCGGCTAAGATCTTATGAACTAACTTGACAAACTCGCAACAAAAAAGACACAAGATTTATACTGGTTCGGGCCACCGTTGTGGTGTAATACCCTACTATAGTGTGGTGGTGGTGGATTGCCTCTTAGGCTGAGGATGAATAGTACAAGGGGAAGAACAGCCTCCTGAGGTTGAGGTGTTCTTGTGTGCTACCTCTTGAGCACTTGCGTTGGTTTTCCCTTGAAGAGGAAAGGGTGATGCAGCAGAGTAGCGTAAGTATTTCCCTTAGTTTTTGAGAACCAAGGTATCAATCCAGTAAGAGGCCACGCACGAGTCCCTCGCACCTACACAAAAAAATAAATCCTCGCAACCAACGCGATAAGGGGTTGTCAATCCCTACATGGTCACTTACGAGAGTGAGATCTGATAGATATGATAAGATAATATTTTTTGTATTTTTATGATAAAGAGAAATAAAAGATGCAAAGTAAAATAAAAGGAAAAGGAAATAACTAAGTATCGGAAGATTAATATGATGGAAGATAGACCCGGGGGCCATAGGTTTCACTAGTGGCTTCTCTCAAGAGCATAAGTATTCATGGTGGGTAGACAAATTACTGTTGAGCAATTGACATAATTCAGCATAGTTATGAGAATATCTAGGTATGATCATGTATATAGGCATCACGTCCGAGACAAGTAGACCGACTCCTACCTGCATCTACTACTATTACTCCACACATCGACTGCTATCCAGCATGCATCTAGAGTATTAAGTTCAAGAGAATAGAGTAACGCTTTAAGCAAGATGACATGATGTAGAGGGATAAACTCATGCAATATGAAATAAACTCCATCTTGGTATCCTCAATGGCAACAATACAATACGTGCCTTGCTGCCCCTACTGACACTAGGAAAGGACACCACCAGATTCAACCCAAAGCTAATCAGTTCTCCCATTGTAAGAAAGATCAATCTAGTAGGCCAGACCAAACTGATAATTCGAAGAGACTTGCAAAGATAACCAATCATACATAAAACAATTCAGGGAAGATTCAAATATTGTTCACAGATAAACTTGATCATAAACCCACAATTCACCGGTCTCAACAAACACACCACAAAAGAAGATTACATCTAATAGATCTCCACAAGAGAGGTGGGGAACTTTGTATTGAGATCCAAAAAGAGAGAAGAAGCCATCTAGCTAATAACTATGGACCCGTAGGTCTGAGGTAAACTACTCACACTTCATTGGAAGGGCTATGGTGGTGATGTAGAAGCCCTCCGTTATGGATGCCCCCTCCGGCGGAGCTCCGGAACAGGCCCCAAGATGGGATCTCGTGGATACAGAAAATTACGGCGGTGGAATTAGGGTTTTGGCTCCGTATCTAGTAGTTTGGCGGTACATAGGTATATATAGGAGGAAGGAGTACGTCGGTGGAGCAACAGGGGCCCACGAGGGTGGAGGGCACGCCCAGGGGGGGTAGGCACGCCCCCTACCTCGTGGCCTCCTGGTTGATGTCTTGACAAAGGGTCCAAGTCCTCTGGATCATGTTCGTTCCGAAAATCACGTTCCCGAAGGTTTCATTCCATTTGGACACCGTTTGAAACCCTAAAATAGGCAAAAAAAATAGCAATTCTGGGCTGGGCCTCCGGTTAATAGGTTAGTCCCAAAAATAATATAAAAGTGTATAATAAAGCCCAATAATGTCCAAAACTGAATATAATATAGCATGGAACAATCAAAAATTATAGATACGTTGGAGACGTATCATTGTGCTT
This sequence comes from Triticum aestivum, assembly GCF_018294505.1. NCBI lineage: Eukaryota > Viridiplantae > Streptophyta > Magnoliopsida > Poales > Poaceae > Triticum > Triticum aestivum. The sequence goes on from NC_057809.1 coordinate 435,995,728, forward strand.
GGCGAACTTGTGTGTGTTTTGGTCTCGCTTGATCTGACCCCAATCGATCGGTCCCCTAGCTGGGGTGGTGGCTAGTCCTATTTATAGAGGCCCTGGTCCTCTCCCCAAATATTGAGCGGGAAAGGAGCCAACAACGGCCAATTTGAAAGGGGGTAGCAAGTATAGCTTATCCTGACAAAAGTGGTCTTCGCCTGCAAAAGGATCTGGTGATGACACCATCTCAGGCTCCACGGTGACCACCGTCTCGCCGTCCTGCTGGTCTTGGTCTCGTTGCACCAATATGGAAACCTTTGCTTGATGCCTCGGTACTCCGCGCCTGCGCTTGCCCCCTTAGCACCAAAGAGGAAACAAGGACGTTGCGCGCGCTGGCGCCCGCCTGGTCTCGATCGTCATGGCTCACGTCACGAGAACCTCACGAGGTTTGCCTGGCATTGAACTCTCCGCCCCTCATGATCCAGCCTGGTGAGGCCGCTCCTGAGGAGATCTTGTGTCGTCCGCCTCGCGAGGCTTGGCCCCTCGCAAAGGTCTTGATTCCTTGCTGATGAAGATGGGTCGTACAGGCCTACTAGCAAAGCCACGCCGTGGGCCGTAGGCAGGCAAGTCTGGGGACCTCCGTTCCTAGAACACCGACAGGAAGAAACCTCTGACCTCGGCTAGTGCGCCTCCGGCTGCCGAGCCCGCGGTCGGCCGATCGCTTGTGCTCAACGATGAGGCCATGGGCAAGGTGTGTCCCATGCTCACCTCCAGCTTTAATGAGTGGGGAAAGATGGTGGCTTGGCCTGCGTCTCGTGCTCGCATTGACCGGACGGCCACCGAGGTCCCATTATTCATCAACGCTCTTTGGGCTGGCTTGGTTCCTCCCTTCTCTGCCTTCTTCAACGCTGTGCTGGCGCATTATCAGATCCACATGCTGCACCTTGGTCCTCAATCCGTGAGCCTTCTCGCCGTCTTCGCCTTTGTTTGCGAGGCCATGGTAGGCATTGCCCCTTCAGTGGCCCTTCTCCGCCACTTCTTTTCGCTGCACCTAATTCATCCCCAATAGAGCTCAAGATGCCTGAGCTTTCAGGTTGTGGCGGCGACGACCGGCACATGGATCGACTTCAGGCTCCCACCGTCCACGAGTGGTTTTCGGACAAGGTGGGTATTTGTGCTGTTGGAGAGCTTAGCCCGTTGCCCTCTTCTCCGTCAGCGCCCGCTATTCCCAGCTCCAGTTGGTGCCATCAAAGGCTTACCGATTCGTGCCTTGCCCCTGTCTGGCTCAGGCTGAGGTGGCTCAAGGACCTTGATATGACTGCGCCTATGGTGGTGAAGGAGTTCATCCGACGCCGAATCGCTCTGCTTCAACGCCACTCTCAACCGACGTTGGCCTTGCTCAACAACAGGGACCACATGAGACTTCAAGAGTGTAGGCTCCCTCTCAAGGCGCGGTGAAAGGTGCTCGAGGTCCTGACAGGTGTCGCACTGCCAGATGACAAGCTGAGGAAGAGTTGCCTTCTGTACCGCTGCTTGAACAAGGCGACATTCGCGGAGCAGATGCCTGCCTTTGATGAATGGGGGCTGTGTCCAGTCGGCCTCGTGGGGCCCCATGAGAACCCCATCGTCGTGGTTGCTCTCCCTGCCACTGGCTTCGAGCTCGCCCCAAGTGTGGGCGCAGGGGGGCGAGCACCACTAGGGGCCGGTGGTGAAGGTGCCGAGATGTTGATGCCGCCTAGGGCTCCTGAGGCATTGTCCTTAGGAACTCGCGACTCTTGCCCTGAGGCGGCGGTTGAGGAGGCGACGCAGCCCACGTCTCCCAAGGCCGGGGCTCCTGAGGCCTCGGCAGGTCGATGCGAGGCTGAGCCTGATGGCTCCCCTCAGCTTGGCGCTCCTGAGGCTACGCCTCGTGTTGGCCGCCATGTCCAGTGCTTCGGTCGGCTCTGTGTGGACTTCGAAGAGCTCTGCAAGAGGAAGGGGTCCCCAAGCAGCGGCACCTTCGGGCCGTTAAAGCGGAGAAAGTACATCGTCATTGACGAGTAAGTACCTTATCTTGGTGATTCTCCGCGTGTTGCTTCCCTTCCTGTCAATACCTCTTCAGGATTCCTTCCACCAAGGACGCAAGATCTCCTGAGGAGAAGCCTCCTCTAACCTCTCTTCTCCTGCTAGGCTCGAGCGCTTCAAGCCCGCGCTCTGCTCGCGGTGTGGAGTCAACCAGGGAAGCCGACCCGTCGACAAGGTGTCTCGAGCTCACGCCTTTGCCGTCTTTTCTTCGCGGCCTTGTTCAGAGCACATCAAGCGTGCCAATTGTTCCTCCCCTAGTCTTGGACGGCGACTGGTTGGCTTCGGTCCTAAGGTCTTCATCAAGCAATGGGCCTTCACTCGTTTGGGCCCCTCACGAGGCCCGTCCCGCAAATGGGTGCCCCCCAGCCCCCTGCTGAAGGGGGGCGAGCCGCCTCGGGCCCCGTCCGTGGTCCCTGTGGTGGAGGATGAAGTCAGCAGCATGCTCGAGTCGGCGCAAGAAAGGAGCATCGTTCGCCACAAGCTCTTTCAGGAGCCGATGGGAGCGATGAACCGGCTTGGTGAAGAGCTCATGGATGTGGACGCGCACCTCGTGGCTGAGGGTCTTCGGCTGGTGGAGGAGCGGCACAGGCTGAAGGTGGCCATCAACCTCGGGTGCCACCAGTGCGAGCTGGAGAATGTGAAGGCCGAGGCTTCCCTCGCAGCCTCCCGTGAGGCCTGCTCCCGAGCTCTGGAAGAGGCTCGGGAAGCTGACCGCCGTCGCGAGGTCGCGGAGAAGCGCGCGTTGGAGCTCCAAGCCTGGAGCGCCGTCTTGGATCAGCAAGTGGAGGCGTGCAGAGCCGCCCTTGCGTGGTTGAGGGGGACACCCGCCGAAGAGGAAGAGATCTGGAAGCGCGAGGAGGCGCTGGCGCTGGAAGCCGTGGAGCGTAGCCAAGCTCGAACGACTGGAGACGAGGGATCATCAAGTTGCCTAGGCAGAGGATGTCGTCGGTGTGCGCGAGGCCAGGGCCCAGGAGGAGGTTGATCGTCCAGTGGCTGAGGCTCGCGCGGATCTCAAGAGCAAGTACGACCTGAAGCTGAAGCTCGTGGAAGCTGGGGCCGCTGGTAGGACTGCTGCCCTCAAGTCTAGGTTGATCGAGGTGGAGCGGCATGAGGAGGCCGCCGCAACCTCCCTGGCCTCGGCGCAGGCTGAGCTAGCTTCCACCCGCGCCGAGCTGCTCCCCCTTCGGCAGCGGGTTGCCGACGCCGAGTCCGTCTGCGGATTTCAGGTTCCGGCAGACCCTTGAGGTTCAAACACTGGGGTGCGCGCGGAGATTTCGCCTTCTACCTACCTACAACCCTCCGCCTTGCTAAGATCTAAGCTATGGAAAGAACAGCACAAGAGACACATGGTTTATACTGGTTCGGGCCACCGTTGTGGTGTAATACCCTACTCCAGTGTGTGGTGTGGTGGATTGCCTCTTGGGCTGATGATGATGAGCAATACAAGGAAGAACAGCCTCGCGAGGGTCTGTTCTTGGCTGGGGGATGAACTGCTAGGAGGAGTTCAGTCACCCCCCTCTCTCTCTCTCTTCTCGATTCTCTCTCTGATTTCGATCCCAGCTTGTTTCTGGGTTGGCCGATTCTAGATCCCCTCTACCCTGGGGGTGGCTAGTCCTATTTATAGGCAAAGGCCCTAGGCCTCTTCCCAAATATTGAGCGGGAAGGGCGCCAACAATTGGCCATTTTGAAGGGGAACATCTCGTACACTTATCCTGACTAAAGTTGGTCCTCGCCTGCCAAAGGCTCTGGTGGTGACACTGGCTTGGGCTCCACAATGACTTCCTCCCTGCCGTTGGACTGGTCTTGGTCTCCTTGCACCGAAACGGGTGCCTTTGCTTGATGCTCTCGCCTGCGCTTGCTCCCTTTACACCAACAAGGAAAGGAGGACACTGTGCGGCTGGCGCCCACCTGGCGCCTTTGATCGTCATGGCTTGCGTCACGGGCACCTCGTGAGGTACCCCGCCTTGATCTCTCCGCCTCCTCGCGAGCCAGCCTAATGAGGCCATGCCTGAGGAAGCTCCGTGTCATCCGCCCCACGAGGCTTGGCCCCTCGCGAGGGTCTTGGGTCTGTGTTGATGAAGATGGGCCATGCTGGGCCCCCCTTTGAGCCACGCTGCAGGCCGCAGGCAGGCAAGTCTGGGGACGCCCGTTCCCAGAACGCCGACAGTAGCCCCCGGGCCCAAGGCGCGCCCGGACTTGGCCGTGCAGGGAGGCGAAAGGGCAAGAGCGAAGCGCCACGGGCCCTAACAGCCTGCGGCCTCGGGCGTCGCGTGGCGGTTGATTGGGTGTATGCGGCACTATTCCCCCACGCCCCTTATTTTGCGCCATGCTAGGCGGACTCGTAGTCGTACACAGTCGCTCCCCTTTATCTTGCTCGAGCGCCCTCTGTCCTTCCTCCTCTCGAACTCCAGCTTTTGTTTTCAACCCAATCTCGAACCTTCCCCCCCCCTTCCCATCGCCATGGCTCCGACGAAGAAGGGAAGAGGGAAGAAACCCATGCCTCCTCCTTGCTCGCCGCCGTTGGCGGCCCCCGCCGAGGGCTTGGGCAAGGTCAGCTCGGCTCTGGCCACTATCTTCAACGAATGCGGGAGGACGACGGCCTGACCCGCGTCCCACTTCTCCATCGACAGTATAGTCACCGAGGTCCCGTATTTTGCCGACGCCCTGTGGGTAGGTCTGGTTCCCCCCTTTTTTGATTTCTTCAATTCCGTGCTTTCCCACTATCAGATCCACATGATGCATCTGGGTCCTGAATCCATCACCCTCCTTTCGGTCTTCGCCTTTGTTTGCGAGGCAATGATGGGCATCCTTCCTTCGGTTGCCTTGCTGCGCCACTTCTTCTCTCTACGCCTTGTCGACCCTACCCAATGCTGGGCGTGCGTGAGCTTCGTTGCTGCGTCTGAGACAGCAGCCTCAGGGATTGACTTCAGGCTCCCTCTGCCCGCGGCTGGGTTCCGCGAGCGGTGGCTGTATGTGGATGCAGGGGTGCCCAACCCCCTGCTATCGGAGCCAAGTTCGCTTGTTGTCCCCAATTTGGGCTGGGGCCAGGAGACGCTTGAGAGCCCCCGGCTCGTCTTCGTCTGGCACCGCTTCGCGTTCTTGAGGTCGCTTGGCGTGATAGCGCCCAAGGTGGTGAAGGAGTTCCTGCTACGCCGCGTTGCTCCTCTCCAACGTCACTCCCGCCGGATGTGGGCCTTCAGCGGGCGTGATGATCGTATGAGGCTCCAGGAAGAGGACTTGACGCCTGAAGTGCTGAGGACAGCGCTCTTGATCCTGACTGGGGACCCCAACCCTGGCAGCATCTAGCAGGGAGGGGCCTTGCTGTACCTCTGCCAGAACAGGGGCGATTTTGTGAATCAGATGCCTATCTTTGATGAGTGGGGGCCGCACCCCGCCGGCATCCAGGGGCCTCGCGAGAACCCAGTGATGGTGACTGCCCTTCCAGTCGGCCAAGGTGACTCTTCCTCAAGTGGCGGAGCAGGGAGGCATGAGGTGCCAGAGGCCGAGGGGGCTCCCGGCGGGGTGACAGCGTCGGGCGATGCTCATGAGGGAGCAGCTCTTGGGGCCCATGCCGCTGAGGCTGAGGGTGGCAAGCAGCTGCCCTCAGCGCCTGCGACTGAGGCCCCTGAGTTCCAGCCGCTTCTCTTGGCGAGGCGATTGGCAGCGCGCATCAGGCAGGCACCCCTGACACAGATCGCCTTGACGCTCCATCTTCGTCGCAGGTTGATCCCTGCGCTCAACTCTTGGGCCGCTTCCGCGTGGACTTTGAGGCCCTCCGGAAGAGAAGGGAGGCCCTGGGCGACGATTACCCTTGTCTCCTGCTGAAGCGTAGGAAGTACTTCGCCGCTGATGAGTAAGCCTTCTCCTTTCCCAGCTCCCGATCCTTCTGTTGCTTTTACTGATCCTTGCTCCGCAGGCCCCTTCCAGCCGAGCTTGCGGAGACGGCTGAGGTGCCGTCCCCCTTGGCTTCGCCCCTCCATCGTCCTCATGCGCTCCGAGTAGCAGAGCCCTTGGGGTGAGGGCGATCGGGGAGGTGAACCGTCCCGAGGCGCATCGTGGCCCTGCGCACCTCGCGATCCTCGTTCGCGGGCCTTCTCGTGGCATAGCCAGCCTGTCCTGGGCTTCTCGCTTGGTCGTGGACTGCGATTGGCTGAGGCGCTCCCTGCGCTCTTCATCTGGGACGGGCTGGCTCCAGGCCGGGCTTCTGGCATGGTGTGCCCGGCCATCGCGAGGGTGCCAGCCCCCAGCCCCCTGCCCGGAGGGGGAGTGCTGATTCATGGCCCCGGGCACTTGCTCGGGGCAGATGATGGTGTGGAAGACGTGCTCGAGCACGCCCGGGAGCGTCGTGCTCTTCGCCAAGGATTCCTTCGAAGGGCGGCTGACGCGGTGAGCCTGCTTGGTGAGGAGCTTGCTGATGAAGACGCGCACCTTGAGGCCGAGGGCCTACGCCTGGCTGCAGAGAGGCGCGAGCTGGAGGGCACCATCGCCCTTGCGCGCGGTCAGCGCAATCTTGACGATGCAGAGGCCAAGGCGTCGCTGGTGGCCTCTCGGGAGGCCCGATCTTGGGCCGCTGAGGAGGCCCGGGAAGCTGACCAGCGGCGAGAGGCGGCGGAGGAGCGGGCTCGGGAGCTCCTGGCCTGGTGCCACTCACTGGAGGAGCAAGTGGAGCTGCGCGAGGCAGCCCTCGCGTCGATGAAGGTGGCCTCTGGCGACCCAGCAGAGCTCTAGAAGCGTGAGGAGGCGCTGACGCTGGAAGCCGCTGAAAGTACCCGCGAGTACGAGCGTCCGGAGACGAGGGAGCGCTTGGTGACGCAGGCGGAGGATGATGTCGCTGCACGGGAAGCCTGTGTCCTGGAGGAGGTCGGACGTCGGGTGGCGATGGCGCGCTTGAACCTCGAGCACGAGTTCGAGGAGAGGCTGGGGTTGATCCGGGCCGAGGGTGAAGGTAGGACTGCTGCCTTGAGGGCCAAGCTGGAGGAAGTGACGCGGCGGGCCGATGCTTCTCGGGCTGCCCTTGAGGTAGCGCGAGGGGAGTCAACCACCTCCCAGGCCGAGGTGCTCCTTCTTCGCCAGCGGGTGGAGGAGGCTAAGGTCGTCGCGCGCCAGAATGCAGACGAGATACATCAGCGGTGGATCCTGGAGCATGAGCACGGCTCCATGCTCACCACGCTCCGGGAGAGAGCCAACACAGCCTTGGGCAACATCTGCGAGGCGGCAGTTGGCGAGCCGCACGTAGTCAACTACGCCGGTAACCTTCAGTTCTTCACTGACGTGGTGATGCAGCTGGAGGCGCGGTCGGTCAGGGCCGACAGGTTGGTGGAGGAGAGGAGCCGCACCCTGCTCGGGCGCGCCTTTTGTCGCGTCTTCAGCCATCTCCGGAACATGGATTCCCACTTTGATTTCGACGCCGCCATCGCCCCAGTCCCCCAGGCCGTCCGAGACGACCTGGCGCACTGGGTGGAAGACAATGTGGATGCTCTTGTCAGGGCCTTCGCTTTAGACAACGACGGCGTGATCGTGGTTGCCGACGAGGGCGGTCTGGTGAATGGCCCTGACACCGCTGGCGGCAACGCAGACAGCGATGGCGAGTTTAGTGACGCCAGCAACGGTTTGGGTGGTGCTCCTGAGGACGCATTGGGGGATTTATCCGACTGATCATGCATCGTTCCTGTTTCCTTACCCTGCATGAATAGAAATCACGTTTTGGCTGATGGTTGTGAGAGCATTTTGGAGGGGGAGCCCCTCATGTAAAACTTGTGTTCATCGTATTAGTAGACGTTACATTGCCCATGCGCCTGCGCCAAGTGGTTGGCTTAAGCGACGCGTTGGTCGGCTAGTTTACCTTTGTCCCGTGCGGGCCCTGAGGTAGCCTGTGGGAGGCTGTGGTGTCCCGAGTGTTCCCTGATCGAATCTGTAGGATCTGCAGTAAAAAACCCTCCTGAGAGGACGCGGCGGCGGCAGTCTGGGCTGCGCGCAAGCTAGGCTTGACCCGGCTCGCGAGGGGCTCACGAGGGGAGGCAGCTGAGGCGAAGTGGTAATCAAAACGCGAGAAATTGCTCGAACGAGACTAAGCACCCCTTCCCCAAACACACGCAAATCTCAAATTCGAATCCAACTTAAATCCAGTGGGGGAAAGTGACAACCAAAGGGAAAAGCAACGAAAGCAGACACAAGGCCGCGTCCAGCACATAATCTAGTCTTGAACGTCTTCTCACCAGCGCGGAGCTAAGTGTTGCCACTGGGCATGGGAGGGAGCACCAGGGCCTGAGGCTGGCACCCCTGAGACTCCGGGGCGTGTACAGCCCCACTCATTATTACGTGAGAGTGTCACGGGGCGGCGAGCTTCACAGGCACTGGGCCTTCTTCACAGGTACCGGCCTTGCTTCATATCGCCAGACGAGGGCCCCGCCTTGCGCCACACTCTAGTGCCATCAATGACGACTGGAAACCAGGACGCCGCTGATGGGGTAGAGCGGTCGCCAGCGGTTCCCCCGACGACCACTGGTCCTCCGCCAGGGGCAGGCCCTGAGGCACCTCCCTAGCAGAGGGCCTACCTCCTGAGAACACCTTTCTCCGAACGCCGCGGTGGTGATGTCGGATCTAGGCCCCTCTCCTGCAGCCCCCTGCGCCTCCTCCCGAGGGGTAGGAGACTGTGGGAGCGGGGCGGCTGCTCGCTGTGGCGAACTGCACCTCCTGCGATCCATGATTAGTGTATGCCTGCTCCTGAGGAATTAGCGGTACCCGATAATCATTGCCTCCAGCGTGGCCTGTGGGACCGTCCCGGGGCCCTTGGAAGGGCTCAGCTTCTGGCGCCTCATCCCCCCAGCTTGGGCTGAGGAGCGAGCCTTGTTCGCCCTCGTGAGGGTGTCCTTCGTCCATCATGAGGGGCACGTATTCTTCTGGCATCGTCATCCCGAAGGCCATGCCGTAGTGCTCCGCGTGCCACGCAGCTCTGCTTGACGCGCCCACCGTGAGGTGGTAGCGCGGCTGTCCACTGGGGCCGTGGGTTGCGTCGAGTCCTTCTTCTTCGCGGACCGGGAGCGGGGGCAGCGCCGCCGCCAGTCTGGTGCTGACAGCTTCGCTGGCGTTGGAGTAGCCTTGGAGCCCGCGGGCGCGCGCGGAGCGCCCGAGCGGGCCGCCCTGGGCTTGAGATGGGAGCTGGGTGCAGAAGGGGTGAGCCCCCGAGGCAGCGAAGCCCAGGAGCTCTGCCACCCGCTCCAGCAGCACGTTGCGGCCGCCCTCTAGCAGCCTGCACTGCAGCAGCTCTCGGGCCACCGTGAGCGCGGCCCTCGAGTTCGCCTGCTCCCGGCAGGTGTACGGTGTCGTGGTCGCGGCGTGATTGGAGGCCCTTGCTGCCGATCGCGCCTGCCGCGGTGTGAGAGCTATCGAAGCCTGTCCGCGTCGCCCGCGGCCGGCAGTGCCCTGTGGACCGCGAGCTGCCTGGGGCATGGGGTCGCCCGAGGCGAGCGGCTCTACGCAGGCGGGCCACGCCGCCCATGGATCTGGGTTGCTCGCCTAGTCGCCGGACATGGTGATGACGACGCGAAGGGACACGAAGCGGTAGAAGGTGGATTCCGGTGCACCCCTACCTGGCGCGCCAAATGTCGGGTTTCGGGTTCCGGCAGACCCTTGAGGTTCGAACACTGGGGTGCGCACGAAGATTTCGCGTTCTACCTACCTGCACCCCTCCACCTCGCTAAGATCTAAGCTATGGAAAGAACAGCACAAGAGACACAGGGTTTATACTGGTTCGGGCCACCGTTGTGGCGTAATACCCTACTCCAATGTGTGGTGTGGTGGATTGCCTCTTGGGCTGATGATGATGAGCAATACAAGGAAGAACAGCCTCGTGAGGGTCTGTTCTTGGCTGGGGGATGAACTGCTAGGAGGAGTTCAGTCACCCTTCTCTCTCTCTCTCTTCTCGATTATCTCTCCGATTTCGATCCCAGCTTGTTTCTGGGTTGGCCGATTCTAGATCCCCTCTACCCTGGGGGTGGCTAGTCCTATTTATAGGCAAAGGCCCTGGGCCTCTTCCCAAATATTGAGCGGGAAGGGTGCCAACAATTGGCCATTTTGAAGGGGAACATCTGGTACACTTATCCTGACTAAAGTTGGTCCTCGCCTGCCAAAGGCTCTGATGGTGACGCTGGCTTGGGCTCCACAATGACTTCCTCCCTGCCGTTGGACTGGTCTTGGTCTCGTTGCACCGAAACGGGTGCTTTTGCTTGATGCTCTCGCCTGCGCTTGCTCCCTTTGCACCAAAGAGGAAAGGAGGACACTGCACGGCTGGCGCCCGCCTGGCGCCTTTGATTGTCATGGCTTGCATCATGGGCACCTCGTGAGGTACCCCGCCTTGATCTCTCCGACTCCTCGCGAGCCAGCCTGATGAGGCCGTGCCTGAGGAAGCTCCGTGTCGTCCGCCCCGCGAGGCTTGGCCCCTCGCGAGGGTCTTGGGTCTGTGTTGATGAAGATGGGCCGTGCTGGGGCCCCCTTTGAGCCAAGCCGCAGGCCGCAGGCAGGCAAGTCTAAGGACCCCCGTTCCCAGAACGCCGACACCGTCGCACGATAGAACGAGGAAGAAGTGCTTCGGCGGCGGACGTTGGAGCATGTTCACGCCACCATGCTCCAGGACCTGAGGAATAAGGCCAACACCGCCCTGGGCCATATCTGCGATGAGAATGCTCCTCACCCCCATGCGAACGACTACGCTAGCCACCTCCGCTTCTTCGGCGACGTGGTGGCGCGCCTGGAGAGTCGTTCCAAGAGGGCTCGCCAACTTGTTGAAGAGAGGAGCCGCGGCCTGCTCGGACGTGCGTTCTCCCGAGTCTTCAGCCATCTCCAGAACGCCGACCACAACTTCGACTTTGATGCCGCCATCGCTTCCGTGCCCGAGGCCATCCGGGGCGACCTATCGTGATGGCTGGAAGACAATGTGGACGCGCTGGTCAGGGCCTTCACTTCCAATGACGATGGGGTGGTGGTTACGGCGAACGCGGGCGACGTGGTCGACGACGGTGATGGCGGCGCTGGTGGAGGTGATGGTGATGCCATCGACGGTGGCAGCGATGCCAGCGATGGTGGCGGCGATGCCAGCGACGCGTCTGAGGGCGATCCGGGGGACGTGGGGAGCGACATGTGTGACTGATCACATGCTTCCCAGCTATTTGTCCTGCACACAGAAGCTCGAGCGTAGCCCTTGAAGTTGTATGAGCATGTTTGGTGGGGAAGCCCCTCTTGTAAATTTGCTACTGCCTTTATTTTGTTAGGTCCAGTTGAATATGTATCTTCATCGACTCACGTGCCCTGGGGCGAAGTTGCTGTTGCAGTTTACTTTAGCCTAGACGAGCCCAAACCGGCTCGTGAGGTTGGAAGCTCCGGAGGAACCCGCCGAGTCGCCCGAGGGGGCCGCGTGATAAGCAAGCGCTAGCCGCGGCGCGACATGCACGTGGCGCGTGTGCGTCTTGGCCAGCCCCACTTGCGAGGAGCCCGCGAGTGTTGGAAATATGCCCTAGAGGCAATAATAAATTAGTTATTATTATATTTCCTTGTTCATGATAATCGTTTATTATCCATGCTAGAATTGTATTGATAGGAAACTCAGATACATGTGTGGATACATAGACGACACCATGTCCCTAGTAAGCCTCTAGTTGACTAGCTCGTTGATCAATAGATGGTTACGGTTTCCTGACCATGGACATTGGATGTCATTGATAACGAGATCACATCATTAGGAGAATGATGTGATGGACAAGACCCAATCCTAAGCCTAGCACAAGATCATGTAGTTCGTATGCTAAAGCTTTTCTAATGTCAAGTATCATTTCCTTAGACCATGATATTGTGCAACTCCCGGATACCGTAGGAGTGCTTTGGGTGTGCCAAACGTCACAACGTAACTGGGTGGCTATAAAGGTACACTACAGGTATCTCCGAAAGTGTCTGTTGGGTTGGCATGAATCGAGACTGGGATTTGTCACTCCATGTAAACGGAGAGGTATCTCTGGGCCCACTCGGTAGGACATCATCATAATGTGCACAATGCGATCAAGGAGTTGATCACGGGATGATGTGTTACGAAATGAGTAAAGAGACTTGCCGGTAACGAGATTGAACAAGGTATCGGGATACCGACGATCGAATCTCGGGCAAGTATCATACCGCTAGACAAAGGGAATTGTATACAGGATTGATTAAGTCCTTGACATCGTGGTTCATCCGATGAGATCATCGTGGAACATGTGGGAGACAACATGGGTATCCAGATCCCGCTGTTGGTTATTGACCGGAGAGTCATCTCGGTCATGTTTGCATGTCTCCCGAACCCGTAGGGTCCACACACTTAAGGTTCGGTGATGCTAGGGTTGTAGAGATATTAGTATGCGGTAACCCGGAAGTTGTTCGGAGTCCCGGATGAGATCCCAGACGTCACGAGAAGTTCCGGAATGGTCCGGAGGTAAAGATTTATATATGGGAAGTCTTGTTTTGGTCGCCGGAAAAGTTTCGCGCATTATCGGTATTGTACCGGGAGTGCCGAAAGGGGTCCGGGGGTCCACCAAGGGGGTCCACCTGCCCCGGGGGGGCACATGGGTTGTAGGGGTGTGCACCTTGGCCTATATGGGCCAAGGGCACCAGCCCCAAGAGGCCCATGCGCCGAGAGATAAGGGAAAGAAAGAGTCCTAAAGGGGGAAGGCACCTCCTAGGTGCCTTCGGGAGGATGGACTCCTCCCTGGCCGCACCCTTCCTTGGAGGAAGGGCCAAGGCTGCGCCCCCCCTCTCTCCCTTGGCCCTATATATAGTGGGGAGAATGGAGGGCAGCCACACCTAAGCCCTGGCACCTCCCTCTCCCTCCCATGACACATCTCCCTCCTCCCGCAGCGCTTGGCGAAGCCCTGTTGGAATCCCGCTACTTCCACCACCACGCCGTCATGCTGCTAGATCTCCATCAACCTCTCCTCCCCCCTTGCTGGATCAAGAAGGAGGAGACGTCGCTGCTCCGTACGTGTGTTGAACGCGGAGGTGCCGTCCGTTCTGCGCTAGGATCATCGGTGATTTGGATCACGACGAGTACGACTCCATCAACCCCGTTCTCTTGAACGCTTCCGCGCGCGATCTACAAGGGTATGTAGATCCACTCCTCCCTCGTTGCTGGTTTCTCCATAGATAGATCTTGGTGACACGTAGGAAAATTTTGAATTTCTTCTACGTTCCCCAACAGTGGCATCATGAGCTAGGTCTATGCGTAGTTTCTATGCACGAGTAGAACACAAAGTAGTTGTGGGCGTTGATTTTGTTCAATATGCTTACCGTTACTAGTCCAATCTTGATTCGGTGGCATTGTGGGATGAAGCGGCCCGGACCGACCTTACACGTACTCTTACGTGAGACTGGTTCCACCGACTGACATGCACTAGTTGCATAAGGTGGCTAGGGGGTGTCTGTCTCTCCCACTTTAGTTGGATCGGATTCGATGAAAAGGGTCCTTATGAAGGGTAAATAGCAATTGGCATATCACGTTGTGGTTTTTGCGTAGCTAAGAAACGTTCTTGCTAGAAACCCATAGCAGCCACGTAAAACATGCAAACAACAATTAGAGGATGTCTAACTTGTTTTTGCAGGGTATGCTATGCGATGTGATATGGCCAAAAGGATGTGATGAATGATATATGTGATGTATGAGATTGATCATCTTCTTGTAATAGGAATCACGACTTGCATGTCGATGAGTATGACAACCGGCAGGAGCCATAGGAGTTATCTTAATTTATTTATGACCTGCGTGTCAACATAAACGTCATGTAATTACTTTACTTTATTGCTAACTGTTAGCTGTAGTAGTAGAAGTAATAGTTGACGAGACAACTTCATGAAGACACGATGATAGAGATCATGATGATGGAGATCATGGTGTCATGCCGGTGACGATGATGATCATGGAGCCCTGAAGATGGAGATCAAGAGGAGCAAAGTGATGATGGCCATATCATGTCACTATTTGATTGCATGTGATGTTTATCATGTTTATGCATCTTGTTTACTTAGAACGATGGTAGTAAATAAGATGATCCCTCATAATAATTTCAAGAAACTGTTCCCCCTAACTGTGCACCATTGCGACAGTTCATTGTTTCAAAGCACCACGTGATGATCGGGTGTTAGATTCTAACGTTCACATACAACGGGTGTAAGACAGATTTACACACGCGAAACACTTAGTTTGACTTGACGAGCCTAGCATGTACAGACATGGCCTCGGAACACAAGAGACTGAAAGGTCGAGCATGAGTCGTATGGTAGATACGATCAACATGAAGATGTTCACCGATGATGACTAGTCCGTCTCACGTGATGATCGGACACGGCCTAGTTGACTCGGATCATGTAATCACTTAGATGACTAGAGGGATGTCTATCTGAGTGGAAGTTCACAAGATGAACTTAATTATCCTGAACATAGTCAAAAGGTCTTCGCAAATTATGTCGTAGCTCGCGCTTCAGTTCTACTGTTTAGATATGTTCCTAGAGAAAATTTAGTTGAAAGTTGATAGTAGTAATTATGCGTACTAGGTCCGTAAACTGAGGTTTGTCCTCATTGCTTCATAGAAGGCTTATGTCCTTAATGCACCGCTCAGTGTGCTGAACCTCGAACATTGTCTATGGATGTTGCGAACATCTGACATACACATTTTGATAACTACGTGATAGTTCAGTTAAATGGCTTAGAGTTGAGGCACCGAAGACGTTTTTGAAACGTCACGAAAGATATGAGATGTTTTGAGGGCTGAAATTGGGATTTCAGGCTCGTGCCCACGTCAAGAGGTATAAGACCTCCAATGATTTTCTTAGCCTGCAAACTAAGGGAGAAAATCTCAATTGTTGAACTTGTGCTCAGATTGTCTGAGTACAACAATCGCTTGAATCGAGTGGGAGTTGATCTTCTAGATGAAATAGTGATGGTTCTCCGAAGTCATTACCACCAAGCTGCTTGAGCTTCGTGATGAACTATAATATATCAGGGACATATATGATGATCCTTGAGATATTCGCGATGTTTGACACCACAAAAGTAGAGATCAAGAAGGAGCATCAATTGTTGATGGTTGGTGAAACCACTAGTTTCAAGAAGGGCAAGGGCACGAAGGGATACTTCATAAAACGGCAAATCAGTTGCTGCTCTAGTGAAGAAACCCAAGGTTGAACCCAAACCCGAGACTAAGTGCTTCTGTAATAAAGGGAACAGCCACTGGAGCAGAATTACCCTAGATACTTGGTAGATAAGAAGGCTGGCAAGGTTGATAGAAGTATATTGGATGTATTATGTTAATGTGTACTTTACTAGTACTCCTAGTAGCACCAGGGTATTAGATACCGGTTCGGTTGCTAAGTGTTAGTAACTCGAAATAAAAGCTACGGAATAAACGGAGACTAGCTAAAGGTGAGCTGACGATATGTGTTGGAAGTGTTTCCAATGTTGATATGATCAAGCATCGCACGCTCCCTCTACCTTCGAGATTGGTGTTTGCGTTGAGCATAGACATGATTGGATTATGTCTATCGCAATACGGTTATTCATTTAAGGAGAATAACGGTTACTCTGTTTATTTGAATAATACCTTCAATGGTCTTGCACCTAAAATGAATGGTTCATTGAATCTCGATCATAGTGATACACATGTTCATGCCAAAAGATATAAGATAGTAATGATAGTACCACCTACTTGTGGCACTGCCACTTAAGTCATATCGGTATAAAACGCATGAAGAAGCTCCATGTTGATGGATCTTTTGACTCACTCATTTTTGAAAGGATTGAGACATGCGAACCATGTTTGTTGGTAGATGTGCATGAAGAAACTCTATACAGATGGATCGTTTGGACTCACTTGATTTTGAATCACTTGAGACATGCAAATCATACCACATGGGCAAGATGGCTGAAAGCCTTGTTTTCAGTAAAATGGAACTAGAAAGCAACTTGTTGGAAGTAATACATTTTGATGTGTGCAATCCAATGAGTGCTGAGGCATGTAGTGGATATCGTTATGTTCTTACTTCACAGATGATTTGAGTAGATGTTGAGTGTATTTACTTGATGAATCACGAGTCTGAATTATTGAAAGGTTCAAGTAATTTCATGGTGAAGTTGAAAGATCATCGTGACAAGAGGATAAAATATCTATGATATGATCATAGAGATGAATATCTGAATTACGAGTTTGGCATAGAATTAAGACATTGTGGAAATTGTTTCACAACTAATACAGCCTGGAACACCATAGTGTGATGGTGTGTCCGAACATCATAACTGCACCCTATTGGATATGATGCATACCATGATGTCTCTTATCAAATTACCACGATAGTTTATGGGTTAGGCATTAAAGACAACCACATTCACTTTAAATAGGGCACCACGTAATTCCGATGAGATGACACCATATGAACTATGGTTTAGAGAAACCTAAGCTGTCATTTCTTAGAAGTTTGGGGCTGCGACGCTTACGTGAAAAAGTTTCAGGCTGATAAGCTCGAACCCAAAGCGGATAAATGCATCTTCATAGGACACCCAAAACAGTTGGGTATACATCCTGTCTCAGATCCGAAAGCAATAAGGGATTGTTTCTAGAATCGGGTCCTTTCTCGAGGAAAAGTTTCTCTCGAAAGAATTGAGTGGGAGGATGGTGGAGACTTGATGAGGTTATTGAACCGTCTCTTCAACTAGTGTGTGGCAGGGCATAGGAGTTGTTCCTGTGGCACCTACACCAATTGAAGTGGAAGCTTATGATAGTGATCATGAAACTTCAGATCAAGTCACTACCAAACCTCGTGGGATGACAAGGATGCATACTACTTCAGAGTGGTACGTAATCCTGTCTTGGAAGTCATGTTGCTAGACAACAATGAACCTACGAGCTATGGAGAAGCGATGGTGGGCCCGGATTCCGATAAATGGCTCGAGGCCATAAAATCCGAGAGAGGATCCATGTATGAAAACAAAGTGTGGACTTTGGCAGAACGACTCGATGGTCGTAAGGCTATTGAGTACAGATGGATTTTAAAAGGAAGACGGACAATGATGGTAAGTATCACCATTAAGAAAGCTCGACTTGTCATTAAGGTTTTTTTTCTGACAAGTTCAAGGAGTTGACTATGATGAGACTTTCTCACTCGTAGCGATGCTAAGAGTCTGTTGGAATTATATTAGCGATTACTGCATTATTTATGAAATCTTGCAGATAGGATGTCAAAACATTGTTTCCTTGATGATTTTCTTGAGGAAAGGTTGTATGTGATACAACCGGAAGGTTTTGTTAATCCTGAAAGATGCTAATAAGTATGCAAAGCTCCAGCAATCCTTCTAAGGACTGGAGTAAGCATCTCGGAGTTGGAATGTATGCTTTGATAAGATGATCAAAGTTTTGGGTGTATACAAAGTTTATGAGAAACTTGTATTTCCAAAGAAGTGAGTGGGAGCACTATAGAATTTCTGATGAATATATGTTATTGACATATTGTTGATTAGAAATGACGTGGAATTTCTGGAAAGCATATAGGGTTATTTGAAAAGTGTTTTTCAATGGAAAACCTGGATTAGGCTACTTGAGTATTGAGCATTAAGATCTATAAGGATAGATCAAAACGCTTAATAGTACTTTCAAATGATTACATACCGTGACAAGATTTTGAAGGAGTTCAAAATGGATCGGCAAAGAAGGAGTTCTTGGCTGTATTATAAGGTGTGAACATTGAGTAAGACTCGAAACCTGACCGCGGCAGAATAGAGAGAAAGGACGAAGGTCGTCCCCTATGCTTTAGACATAGGCTCTAAAGTATGCTATGCTGTGTACCGCACCTGAAGTGTGCCTTGCCATGAGTAAGTCAAGGGGTACAAGAGTGATCCAAGAATGGATCACAAGACAGCGGTCAAAGTTATCCTTAGTAACTAGTGGACTAAGGAATTTTCTCGATTATGGAGGTGGTAAAAGAGTTCGTCGTAAAGGGTTACACCGATGCAAACTTTGACACTAATCCAGATTATTCTGAGTAGTAAACTGGATTCGTATAGTAGAACTGTTGTTTGGAATAGCTCCAAATAGAACGTGGTAGCTGCATCTGGGAGATGACATAGAGATTTGTAAAGCACACACGGATCTGAAAGATTCAGACCCGTTGACTATGACATCTCTCAGAAGCATAACATGATCAAACCCAGAACTCATCGAGTGTTAATCACATGGTAATGTGAACTAGATTATTGACTCTAGTAAACTCTTTGGGTGTTAGTCACATGGGGATGTGACCTTGAGTGTTAATCACATAGCGATGTGAACTGGATTATTGACTCTAGTGCAAGTGGGAGACTATTGGAAATATGCCCTAGAGGCAATAATAAATTAGTTATTATTATATTTCCTTGTTCATGATAATCGTTTATTATCCATGCTAGAATTGTATTGATAGGAAACTCAGATACATGTGTGGATACATAGACGACACCATGTCCCTAGTAAGCCTCTAGTTGACTAGCTCGTTGATCAATAGATGGTTACGGTTTCCTGACCATGGACATTGGATGTCATTGATAAAGGAACCACATCATTAGGAGAATGATGTGATGGACAAGACCCAATCCTAAGCCTAGCACAAGATCATGTAGTTCGTATGCTAAAGCTTTTCTAATGTCAAGTATCATTTCCTTAGACCATGAGATTGTGCAACTCCCGGATACCGTAGGAGTGCTTTGGGTCTGCCGAACGTCACAACGTAACTAGGTGGCTATAAAGGTACACTACAGGTATCTCCGAAAGTGTCTGTTGGGTTGGCACGAATCGAGACTGGGATTTGTCACTCCGTGTAAACGGAGAGGTATCTCTGGGCCCACTCGGTAGGACGTCATCATAATGTGCACAATGTGATCAAGGAGTTGATCACGGGATGATGTGTTACGAAACGAGTAAAGAGACTTGCCGGTAACGAGATTGAACAAGGTATCGGGATACCGACGATCGAATCTCGGGCAAGTATCGTACCGCTAGACAAAGGGAATTGTATACGGGATTGATTAAGTCCTTGACATCGTGGTTCATCCGATGAGATCATCGTGGATCATGTGGGAGCCAACATGGGTATCCAGATCCCGCTGTTGGTTATTGACCGGAGAGTCATCTCGGTCATGTCTGCATGTCTCCCGAACCCGTAGGGTCTACACACTTAAGGTTTGGTGACGCTAGGGTTATAGAGATATTAGTATGCGGTAACCCGAAAGTTGTTCGGAGTCCCGGATGAGATCTCGGACGTCACGAGGAGTTCCAGAATGGTCCGGAGGTAAAGATTTATATATGGGAAGTCTTGTTTTGGTTGCCGGAAAAGTTTCGCGCATTATCTGTATTGTACCGGGAGTGCCGAAAGGGGTCCGGGGGTCCACCAAGGGGGTCCACCTGCCCCGGGGGGCCACATGGGCTGTAGGGGTGTGCTCCTTGGCCTATGTGGGCCAAGGGCACCAGCCCCAAGAGGCCCATGCGCCAAGAGATAAGGGAAAGAAAGGGTCCTAAAGGGGGAAGGCACCTCCTAGGTGCCTTGGGGAGGATGGACTCCTCCCTGGCCGCACCCTTCCTTGGAGGAAGGGCCAAGGCTACGCCCCCCTCTCTCCCTTGGCCCTATATATAGTGGGGAGAAGGGAGGGCAGCCACACCTAAGCCCTGGTGCCGCCCTCTCCCTCCCATGACACATCTCCCTCCTCCCGCAGCGCTTGGCGAAGCCCTGTTGGAATCCCGCTACTTCCACCACCACGCTGTTGTGCTGCTGGATCTCCATCAACCTCTCCCCCCCTTGCTGGATCAAGAAGGAGGAGACGTCGCTGCTCCGTACGTGTGTTGAACGCGGAGGTGCCGTCCGTTCGGCGCTAGGATCATCGGTGATTTGGATCACGACGAGTACGACTCCATCAACCCCGTTCTCTTGAACGCTTCCGTGCGCGATCTACAAGGGTATGTAGATCCACTCCTCCCTCGTTGCTGGTTTCTCCATAGATAGATCTTGGTGACACGTAGGAAAATTTTGAATTTCTGCTACGTTCCCCAACAGCGAGGGGGGAGCAACAAGCACGAACTCCGAAATAAGGCAAGAACCTGACAGTAAGAAATCGCTCGAATGAGAAAAGGCACACCCCGCATGCATCGAATGAAAACTCCACTAACTGAAATCCAAAGCCAGAAAGCAGGCTAAAAAACGAGATCCAAATAAAATGGCCGCGTCCGGCACCTAGTCTAGTCTTCTTGTCTTCAAGTCTTCTCACCAGCGCGGAGCTAAGTGCTGCCACTAGGACATGGGAGGGAGCCCCCGATGCCCGAGGGCGGCACTCCTGAGACTCCGGGGCGTGTATAGCCCCACTCGTTATTACGTGAGAGTGTCACAGGTGGCGATCTTCACAGGCGTGAGCCTTACTTCATATCGCCAGATGAGGGCCCCGCCTTGCGCCACCCACTAGCACCGTTGGGACGACCAGAGACCAGGGCGGCACCAACGAGGGCAGAGGGGACGCCAGCGGCTCCCTCGGCGAGCATGGGTCCTCTGGCAGGGGTAGGCTCTAGAGCACCTCCCTCGCAGAGGGCCTATCTCCGGGGGCCGCCTTGTTCCGCGCGGCGCTGGGGAGGTCCTTCATCCCGACTTCCTTCCTGCAGCCCCCAGCGTGCTCCTTGCCCCCCCCCCCCCTGGTGGGAGGGAGGCCGACGAGCTAGGACCGCCATCTGTTGTTGTGACCTGACCCCCTGAGCACCATGGTTAGCATAAGCCTGCTCCTGAGGAATTAGAGGTACCCTGTAGTTGTTGTCACCAGCACGGTTGGCGAGGCTTTCGGAGGGGTCCTGAAAGGTGCCGCCTTCTAGCGCCTCCTCCTCCCAGCCCGGCTCGGGGAATGAGCCAGGGTCGTCTTACAACACGTACTCCCGGTCTACCATGCAGGGCATGTAGGCCTCCGAGGCCGCCGGCTCGAAGACCTCGCCGTAGTGCCCCACACTCCATGTTGCCCGACCTAGCGTGCCGTCTCGAGGATGGTAGGGCTGCATCCTGCCCGGACCGTAGGCGACAGTGCTTGTGCCCGCGCCCAGTGGAGGTGGCGCGGGCGCGAGCGAGCATGCGGCTCCGTTGGTTGCGCCGGTGTCGATGAAGCCTGGTGGTGCGCCTGTAGGCACGGGGGCGCGGCGTGGCCCGCCATGCGTCCCGGCCGCAGCTTGTGGTGTGAGTAGAGAACAGAAGGGCGGCGCTCCTGAAGCCTTGGCGTCCAGTAGCTCGGCGACGCATTCTAGCAATGCATCCCGACCGCTTTCCATTAGCGGGCACCACAGCAGCTCCCGTGCCACCGTGAGTGGAGCTTGCACGTTCACCTGCTCCCTCCGGGTGTGCGGCGTTGTTGCCACGACGTGGCTTGCATCCCTTGCAGCAGCTCGCGCCTGTCGTGGGGTGAGGGTGGATGGCGCCTGGCCGCGCCGCCCGCGCCCCGCAGTGTCAGGTCGCGCTCGTGCCGCCTGGAGCGTGTGGTTGAGGTCCTCCTGGGAAGGTGTCGCCGCCCGGGCCGGCCAGGCTGCCCAGCGGTCGGTGTTGGTCCTTGAGTCGCCGGACATCGGAACTGCGGTGAATCGACTGGCGGGAGAGAAGCCCCGGCGCACCCCTACCTAGCGCGCCAAATGTCGGATCACGGGTTCCGGCAAAACCCTCAAGGTTTGAACACTGGGGTGTGCACGAAGATCTCCCCCTACCGATCGACATCCTAGCTCCGCCAAGATCTTACGGGCTAACTCGACGAACTCGCAACACAAATGACACAAGATTTATACTTGTTCGGGCCACCATTGTGGTGTAATACCCTACTCCAGTGTGGTGTGGTGGATTGCCTGTTGGGCTGATGATGAACAGTACAAGCGAAAGAACAGCCTCCTGAGGGGAGGTGTTCTTGTGCTCGGTGAACTTCTGGATGTTCTGATCTCTCTCGATCCGACCCATCCCGCCTAGCTATGGGGGTGGCTAGTCCTGTTTGTAGAGGCCCTGGTCCTCTCCCCAAATATTGAGCTAGAAGGGAGCCAACAACAGCCAATTCGAAAGGGGACAGCTAGTTCAGCTTATCCTAACAAAAGCAGTCTTTGTCTGCCAAAGGCTCTGGTGGTGACGCCGTCTTGGGCTCCATGGTGACCTCTGTCTTACCGCCCTTCTGGTCTTGGTCTTGTTGCACCAATATGGAAACCTTTGCTTGACACCTCGGTACTCTGTGTCTGCGCTTGCCTCCTTAACACCAAAGAGGAAACAAGGACACTATGCGCGCTGGCGCCCGCCTGGCCTTGGTCGTCATGGATCACGTCACTAGAACCTCGCGAGGTTTGCCTGGCCTTGAAATCTCCGCCTGTCACGAGCCAGCCTGGTGAGGCCACTCCTGAGGAGGTCTTGTGTCGTCCGCCTCGCAAGGCTTGGCCCCTCGTGAGGGTCTTGAGTCCTTGCTGGTGAAGATGGGCCATACGGGTCCCCTCGCAGAGCCATGCCGTGGGCCACAGGTAGGCAAGTCTGGGGACCTCCATTCCCAGAATGCCAACAGTAGCCCCTGGGCCCAAGGCGCGCTCGGGCTTGGCTTCGAGGTGAAGCCAAAGGGGCAAGTGCGGAGCGCCGCGGGCCCTAATAGCCCGCGGCCTTGGTCGACGCGTGGTGGTTGATTGGATGTGGGCGTCTCCGCTTCCCCACGCTGCCTTGGAATCAACTTGGCTATGCGGCCACCGCAACCTACACAGTTATTCTTCCATTTCCCGCGCCATACTCCTCCAATTCCTCTGCTTCCCTCAGACTCCGCTCCTCTTTCCAATCTAACCTGAGCGCTGCCCACTCCACCGCCATGGCGCCGACACAAGCGGATAAGGGGTAGAAACCTCTGACCTCGGCTAGTGCGCCTCCGGCCGCCGAGCCCGTGGTTGGCCGATCGCTGGTGCTCAACGATGAGGCCATGGGAAAGGCGTGTCCCATGCTCGCGTCTAGCTTCAGTGAGTTGGGAAAGACGGTGTCTTGGCTTGCGTCTCATGCTCGCATTGACCGGACGGCCACCGAGGTCCCATTCTCCATCAACACTCTTTGGGGTGGCTTGGTTCCTCCCTTCTCCACCTTCTTCAACATTGTGCTGGCGCATTATCCGATCCACATGCTGCACCTTGATCCCCAATCTGTGACCCTTCTCTCCGTCTTCACCTTTGTTTGCGAGGCCATGGTAGGCATTTCCCCTTCAGTGGCCCTTCTCCACCACTTCTTTTCGCTGCACCTGATTCATCCCCAACAGAGCTCAGGATGCCTGAGCTTTCAGGCCGTGGCTGCGATGGTCGGTGCGGGGATTGACTTCGACCTCCCACCGTCCACGAGCGGGTTTCATACACGATGGGTATTTGTTGATGTTGGAGTGCTCAGCCCCCTGCTCTCTTTTCCGTCAGCGCCCACTATTCCCAGCTCCGGTTGGTGCCATCAAAGTCTTACCGATTCACGCCTTGCCCCTGTCTGGCTCAGGCTGAGGTGGCTCAAGGACATTGATGTGACTGCGCCTATGGTGGTGAAGGAGTTCATCCGGCGCCAAATCGCTCCGCTTCAACGCCACTCTCAACCGATCTGGGCCTTGCTCAACAGCAAGGACCACATGAGACTTCAGGAGTCTGGGCTCCCTCTCGAGGCGCGGCGAACGGTGCTCGAGGTCATGACGGGTGTCCCGCTACCAGATGACATGCTGAGGAAGAGTTGCCTTCTGTACCGCTACTTGACAAGGCGACATTCACAGAGCAGATGCCCGCCTTTGATGAGTGGGGGCTGCATCCAGTCAGACTCGTGGGGCCCCGTGAGAACCCCATTGTCGTGGTTCCTCTCCCTACCGGTGGCGTCGAGCTCGCCCCAAGTGTGGGCGTATGGGGGCGAGCACCGCTCGGGTCCAATGGTGAAGGTGTCGAGATGCTGATGCCGCCCGGGGCTCCTGAGGCATCGTCCTCAGGAACTCGCAACACTTGCCCTGGGGCGGCGGTTGAGGAGGCGACACAGCCCGCGTCTCCCGAGGCCGGGGCTCCTGAGGGCTCGGCAGGTCGCTGCAAGGCTGAGCCTGATGGCTCCCCTCAGGTTGGCGCTCTTGAGGCTGCCCCTTCGAGCGCTTCTCCAGCTACACCTCGTGTTGGCCGCCATGTCTAGCGCTTCGGTCGGCTCTGCGTGGACTTCGAAGAGCTTCACAAGAGGAAGGAGTCCCCAAGCAACGGCACCTTCATGCCGTTAAAGCGGAGAAAGTACATCGCCGTTGACGAGTAAGTACCTTATCTTGGTGATTCTCCGCGTGCTGCTTCCCTTCCTGACGATATCTCTTCAGGATTCCTTCTGCCAAGGCCTCAAGGTCTCCTGAGGAGCAGCCTCCTCTAGCCTCGCTTCTCTTGCTAGGCTCGAGGGCTTCAAGCCCGCGCTCTGCTCACGGTGTGGAGTTAACCGGGGAAGCCGGCCAGTCGACATGGTGTCTCGAGCTCGCGCCTTCGCCGTCTTTTCTTCGCGGCCTTGTTTGGGGCACAACAAGCGTGCCAAGGGTTCCTCCCCTGGTCGTGGATGGCGACTGGTTCGCTTCTCGTGAGGCACGTCCAGCAAATGGGTGGGTGCCATCCCCCAGCCCCCTGCTGAAAGGGGGCTAGCCGCCTCGGGCCCCATCCGCAGTCCCCGCGGCGGATGATGAAGTCAGCAGCATGCTTAGGTCGGCAAATGAAAGGAGCATCGTTCGCCATGAGCTCTTTCAGGAGGCGATGGACATGATGGACCGGCTTGGTGAAGAGCTCGTGGATGTGGACGCGCACCTCATGGCCGAGGGTCTTCGGCTGGTGGAGGAGCGGCACAAGCTGAAGTTGTCCATCAACCTCGGCCGCCACCAGCTCGAGCTCTAGAATGCGAAGGCCGAGGCTGCCCTCGTAGCCTCTCGTGAGGCCTGCTCTCGAGCTCTGGAAGAGGCTCAGGAAGCTGACCACCGTCGCGAGGTCGCGCAGAAGCGCGCGTGGGAGCTCCAAGCCCGGAGCACCGTCTTGGATCAACAAGTGGAGGTGCGCAGAGCCGCCCTTGCGTCATTGAGGGGAATGCCCGCCGAAGAGGAAGAGATCCACAAGCACGAGGAGGCGCTGGCGCTGGAATCCGTGGAGCGTAGCCTTGAGCTCGAACGACTAGAGACGAGAGAGCGTCAAGTTGCCCATGCGGAGGATGCCGTCAGCGTGCGCAAGGCCATGGCCCAGGAGGAGGTTGATCGCCGGGTGGCCGAGGCTCGCGCGGATCTTGAGAGCAGGTATGACCTGAAGCTGAAGCTCGTGGAAGCCGGGGCCGCTACTAGGACTGCTGCCTTCAAGTCCAAGTTGGTCGAGGTGCAGCGTTGCGAGGAGGCCGCCGCAACCGCCCTGGCCTCGGCGCAGGCTGAGCTGGCTTCCGCCCGCGCTGAGCTGCTCCCTCTTCGGCAGAACAAGGAAGAAGTGCTTCAGCGGTGGACATTGGAGCGTGTGCACGCCCCCATGCTCCAGGACCTGAGGAACAAGGCCAACACCGCCCTAGGCCATTTCTGCGATGAGAATGCTCCTCACCCCCATGCGAACGACTACGCCATCCACCTCCGCTTCTTGGCCGACGTGGTGACGTGCCTGGAGAGCCGTTCCGAGAGGGATCGCCAACTTGTTGAAGAGAGGAGCCCCGGCCTGCTCAGACGTGCGCTCTCCTGAGTCTTCAGTCATCTCCAGAATGCCGACCCCAACTTTGACTTTGATGCCACCATCACTCCCGTACCCAAGGCCATCTGGGGCGACCTGCGTGATAAATGTTTATTATTCATCCTAGAATTGTATTTACCGGAAACTTAATACATGTGTGAATACATAGACAAACAGATTGTCACTAGTATGCCGCTACTTGACCAACTCGTTGAATCAATGATGGTTATGTTTCCTAACCATAGACATGAGTTGTCATTTGATTAACGGGATTACATCATTAGAGAATGATGTGATTGACTTGACCCATCCATTATCTTAGCACGATGATCGTCTAGTTTATTGCTATTGCTTTCTTCATGACTTATACATGTTCCTATGACTATGAGATTATGCAACTCTCGAATACCGGAGGAACACTTTGTGTGCTACCAAACGTCACAACGTAACTGGGTGATTATAAAGGTGCTCTACAGGTGTCTCCGATGGTACTTCTTGAGTTGGCATAGATCAAGATTAGGATTTGTCACTCTGATTGTCGGAGAGGTATCTTTGGGCCCTCTCGGTAATGCACGTCACTTTAAGCCTTGCAAGCCCTGCAACTAATGAATTTGTTGCGGGATGATGTATTACGAAACGAGCAAAGAGACTTGCCGGTAACGAGATTGAGCTAGGTATTGAGATACCGATGATCGAATCTCGGGCAAGTAACATACCGATGGCAAAGGGAACAACGTATGTTGTTATGCGGTTTGACCAATAAAGATCTTTGTAGAATATGTAGGCGCCAATATGAGCATCCATGTTCCGCTATTGGTTATTGACCGGAGACGTGTCTCGGTCATGTCTACATAGTTATCGAACCCGTAGGGTCCGCATGCTTAACGTTCTGTGACGATCGCTAATATGAGTTTATGTGTGTCGATGTACCGAAGGTAGTTTGGAGTCCCGGATGAGATCAGGGACATGACAAGGAGTCTTGAAATGGTCGAGACGTAAAGATCGATATATTGGACGACTATTTTCGGACATCGGAAAGGTTCTGAGTGATTCAGGTATTTTGTGGAGTACCGGAGAGTTACGGGAATTCGCCGGGGAGTATATGGGCCTTATTGGGTTTTAGGGAAAAGAGAGAGGGGAGGCTGCGCGCCCCCCAAGGCTTAGTCCGAATTGGACTAGGGGGAGGGGCTGCGCCCCCTCCTTCCTTCTCTTCTCTTTTCCCTTTCCTTCTCTCCTACTCCTACTATATGGAGGGGGGATCCTACTCCCGGTGGGAGTAGGACTCCCCAGGGCGCGCCATACTAGAGGGACGGCCCTCCCTTCCTCCACTCCTTTATATACGGGGGCAGGGGGCACCCCAAGACAGTCAAGTTGATGGTTCCAACCCATGTGCGGTGCCCCACTCCATCATAATCAACGTCGATCATATCGTAGCAGTGCTTAGGCGAAGCCCTGCATCAGTAGCAATATCATCAATGTCATCACGCCATCGTGCTGACAGAACTCTCCCGTGAAGCTCTGTTGGATCAGAGTTCGTGGGACGTCATCGAGCTGAACGTGTGCTGAACTCGTAGGTGCCGTGCGTTTGGTTCTTGGATCGGTCAGATCATGAAGACGTACGACTACATCAACCGCGTTCTCATAACACTTCCGCTTAGGGTCTACAAGGGTACGTAGACGATACTCTCCCCTCTCGTTGTTGTGCATCACCATGATGTTGCATGTACGTAGGAATTTTTTTGAAATTACTACGTTCCCCAATAGTGGCATCCGAGCCAGGTTTATGCGTAGATGTTATAGGCACGAGTAGAACACAAGTGAGTTGTGGGTGATAGAAGTCATACTGCTTACCAGCATGTCATACTTTGGTTCGGCGGTATTGTTGGATGAAGCGGCCCAGACCGACATTACGCGTACGCTTACGCGAGACTGGTTCTACTGATGTGCTTTGCACACAGGTGGCTGGCGGGTGTCAGTTTCTCCAACTTTAGTTGAACCGAGTGTGACTACGCCCGGTCCTTGTTGAAGGTTAAAACAACACTAACTTGACGAAATATCGTTGTGGTTTTGATGCGTAGGTAAGAATGGATCTTACTCACCCATAGCAGCCATGTAATACTTGCAACAACAAAGTAGAGGACGTCTAACTTGTTTTTGCAGGGCATGTTGTGATGTGATATGGTCAAGACATGATGAGATATAATTTGTTGTATGAGATGATCATGTTTTGTTGAAGTTATCGGCAACTGGCAGAAGCCTTATGGTTGTCTCTTTATTGCATAAGATGCAAGCACCAAACAATTGCTTTACTTTGTCGCTATGCGATAGCAATAGTTGCAAGAGAAATAGTTGGCGAGACGACCATCTGATGACATGTTGATAGAGATCAAGATGATGGAGATCACGGTGTCATGCCGGTGACGATGGAGATCATGATGGTACTTTGGAGATGGAGATCAAAGCCGCAAGATTATCATGGCCATATCATGTCACATATTTTTATTGCATGTGATGTTTATCCTTTATGCATCTTATTTTGCTTAGTTCGGCGGTAGCATTATAAGATGATCTCTCACTGAATTTCAAGGTACAAGTGTTCTCCCTGAGTATGCACCATTGCCAAAGTTCGTCGTGCCGAGACACCACATGATGATCGGGTGTGATAAGCTCTACGTTCACATACAACGGGTGCAAGCCAGTTTTGCACACGCAGAAATACTTGGGTTAAACTTGACGGGCCTAGCATATACATATATGGCCTCGGAACACTAAGACCGAAGGGTCAAGCATGAATCATATAGTAGATATGATCAACATAGTGATGTTCACCATTGAAAACTACTCCATTTCACATGATGATCGGTTATGGTTTAGTTGATTTGGATCACATGATCACTTAGATGATTAGAGGGATATATATCTAAGTGGGAGTTCTTAAGTAATATGATTAATTTAACTTTAATTTATCATGAACTTAGTATAGTATTTGCATAACTATGTTGTAGATCAATAGCTCACGATGTAGCTCCCCATTTATTTATGATATGTTCCTAGAGAAAAACTATGTTGAAAGATGATAGTAGCAATGATGTGGACTAGGTCCGTGATCTGAGGATTACCCTCATTGTTGCACAGAAGAATTACTCCCTCCTTCCATCTATATAGGGCCTAATGCGTTTTTTTCAGGCTAACTTTGACCAAATGTTAGAACAATAATATATGACATGCAACTTACACAAAGCACACCGTCAAATTCGTATGTGAAAGGAGATTTCAATGATATAATTTTCACATTATGCATGTCATGTACTATTAATCTTGTCAATAGTCAAAGCCCGTCTTGAAAAACGCATTAGGCCCTATATAGATGGAAGGAGGGAGTATGTCCTTGATGCACCACTAGGTGACGGACCTATTGCGGGAGCAGATACAGACGTTATGAACGTTTGGTAAAGCTCGGTATGATGACTACTTGATAGCTTAGTGCACCATGCTTTACGGCTTAGAACCGGGACTTCATAAACGTTTTGAATGCCACAGAGCATATAAGATGTTCTAAGGGTTGAAATTGTTATTTCATACTCATGCCCGTGTCGAGAGGTAGAAGACCTCTAACAGTACTTTGCCTAGAAGATGCAGGAGAATAGCTCAACTAGTGAGCATGTGCTCAGAATGTCTGAGTACTACAATCACTTGAATCAAGTGGGAGTTAATCTTCTAGATAAGATAGTGATTGACAAAGTTCTCTAGTCACTATCACCAAGTTACTGGAACTTCGTGATGAACTATAATATGCAAGGGATAACGGAAACGATTCCCAAGCTCTTCGTGATGCAGAAATCGACAAAGGTAGAAATCAAGAAAAGCATCAAGTGTTGATGGTTGACAAGACCACTAGTTTCAAGAAAAGGGCAAAGGGAAGAAGGGGAACTTCAAGAAGAATGGCAAGCAATTTGCTGCTCAAGTGAAGAAGCCCAACTCTAGACCTAAGCTTGAGACTAAGTGCTTGTACTGCAAAGGGACTGGTCACTGGAAGCAGAACTGCCGCAAGTATTTGGCGGATAAGAAGGATGGCAAAGTCAACAAAGGTATATTTGATATACATGTTATTGATGTGTAATTTACTAGTGTTTATAGCAACCCCTCAGTATTTGATACTGGTTCAATTGCTAAGATTGGTAACTTGAAACAGGAGTTGCAGAATGAAGAGAGACTAGTTAAGGGTGAAGTGACAATGTGTGTTGGAAGTGTTCCAAGATTGATATGATCATCATCGCACACTCCCTATACTTTTGGGATTAGTGTTGAACATAAATAAATTTTATTTGGTGTTTGCGTTAAGCATGAATATGATTTGATAATTTTTATTGCAATACGGTTATTCATTTAAAGTCAGAGAATAATTGTTGTTTTGTTTACATGAATAAAACCTTCAATGGTCATACACCCAAGGTGAATGGTTTATTGAATCTCGATCGCTAGTGATACACATATTCATAATATTGAAGCCAAAAGATGCAAAGTTAATAATGATAGTGCAACTTATTTGTGGCACTGCCGTTTAGGTCATATTGGTGTAAAGCGCATGAACAAAAATCCATGCTGATGGGCTTTTGGAATCACTTGATTATGAATCAGTTGATGCTTGCGAACCATGCCCCATGGGCAAGATGAGTAAGACTCAGTTCTCCGGAACAATGGAGCGAGCAACAGACTTGTTGGAAATAATACATACTGATTTATGCAATCGATAAGTGTTGAGGCTTGCGGCGGGTATCATTATTTTCTGTTCTTCACAGATGATTTGAGCAGATACGGGTATATCTACTTGATGACACATTAGTCTGAAACATTTTGAAAGTTCAAAGAATTTCATAGTGAAGTGGAAAATCATCGTAACAAGAAAATAAATTTTCTGCGATCTGATCGTGGAGGGTAATATTTGAGTTACAAGTTTGGTCTTCATTTGAAACAATGCGGAATAGTTTCGCAACTCGTGCCACCTGAACACCACAGCATAATGGTGTGTCCGAACATCGTAACCGTACTTTATTAGATATGGTGCAATCTATGATGTCTCTTACCGATTTACCACTATCGTTTTGGGGTTATGCATTAGAGACAGTTGCATTCACGTTAAATAGGGCACCATCTAAATCCATTGAGACGACGCCATATGAAGTGTGGTTTGGAAAGAAACCAAAGTTGGTGTTTCTTAAAGTTTGGGGTTGCGATGCTTATGTGAAAAAGTTTCATCCTGATAAGCTCAAACCCAAATTGGAGAAATGTGTCTTCATAGGATACCCAAAGGAGACAGTTGGGTACACCTTCTATCACAGATCCGAAGGAAAGACATTCGTTTCTAGGAATGGATCCTTTCTAGAGAAGGAGTTTCTCTCGAAAGAAGTTAGTGGGAGGAAAGTAGAACTTGATGAGGTAACTCTACCTGCTCCCTTGTTGGAAAGTAGTTCATCACAGAAATCTGTTCCTATGACTCCTACACCAATTACTTGGGAAGCTAATGATAATGATCATGTAACTTCAGATAAAGTTACTATTGAACCTCGTAGGTCAACCAGAGTGAGATCCGCACCAGAGTGGTACGGTAATCCTTTTCTAGATGTCATGTTACTTGACCATGAAGAACCTACGAACTAGGAGAAAGCGATGATGAGCCCAGATTCCGCGAAATGGCTTGAGGCCATGAAATCTAAGATGGGATCCATGTATGAGAACAAAGTATGGACTTTCATTGACTTGCCCGATGATCGGTGAGCCATTAAGAATAAATGGATCTTCAAGAGGAAGTCGGACGCTGATAGTAGTGTTACTATCTGCAAAGCTCTAATTGTCACAAAATGTCTTCGACAAGTTCAAGTTGTTGACTACGATGAGATTTTCTCACTCGTATCGATGCTTAAAAGTCTATCCGAATCATGTTAGCAGTTGCTGCATTTTACGAAATCTGGCAAATGGATGTCAAAACTGTATTCCTTCATGGATTTCTTAAAAGAAGAGTTGTATATGATGCAAACAAAGGTTTTGTCAATCCTGAAGGTGCTAACAAAGTGAGCAAGCTATAGTGATACATCTATGGACTGGTGCAAGCATCTCAGAGTTGGAATATACGCTTTGATAAAGTTGATCAAAGCATATAGTTTTATACAGACTTTGTGGTGAAGCCTGTATTTACAAGAAAGTGGAGTGGGGAGGCACTACAAACATTTCTGATAGTATATGTGAATGACATATTGTTGATCGGAATAATGTAGAATTATTCTGGCAAAGCCATAAAAGGAGTTTTGAAAGGAATTTTTCAAAGAAAGACCTCGGTGAAGCTGCTTACATATTGAGCATCAATCTATAATATCCCCTTGAAAGTTTCATGAGTACCTTACCTTGACAAGATTTTGAAGTAGTTCCAAAATGGACAGCTCAAAGAAGGAGTTCTTGCCTGTGTTAGCAAGGTGTGAAGTTGAGTAAGACTCAAAAACCGACCATGGCAGAAAATAGAAAGAGAATGAAAAGTCATCCCTATGCCTCAGTCATAGGTTCTATAAAGTATGTCATGCTATGTACCAGACCTATTGTATAGACTGCCCTGAGTTTGCCAAAGGAGTACGATAGTGATCTAGGAGTAGATCACTGGACAACGGTCAAAATTATCCTTAGAGGACCAAGGAAATATTTATCGGTTATGGAGGTGATAAAATAGTTCGTCGTAAAGAGTTACGTAGATGCAAGCTTTTTACATTGATCTAGATGACTCTAAGTCTCGATCTGGATACATATTGAAAGTGGGAGCAATTAGCTATAGTAGCTCCGTGCAAAGCATTGTAGACATAGAAAATTTGCAAAATACAAATGGCTCTAAATGTGGCAGACCCGTTGACTAAATTTCTCTCACAAGCAAAACATGATCACTCTTTGGGTGTTTATCACATAGCGATGTGAACTAGATTATTGACTCTAGTAAACCCTTTGGGTATTAGTCACATGGAGATGTGAACAAATCACATAAAGATGTGAACTAGATTATTGACTCTAGTGCAAGTGGGAGACTGAAGGGAATATGCCCTCGAGGCAATAATAAAGTTGTTATTTATATTTCCTTATATCATGATAAATGTTTATTATTCATGCTGCAATTGTATTAACCGGAAACTTAATACAAGTGTGAATACATAGACAAATAGATTGTCACTAGTATGCCTCTACTTGACTAGCTCGTTGAATCAATGATGGTTATGTTTCCTGACCATAGACATGAGTTGTCATTTGATTAACGGGATCACATCATTAGAGAATGATGTGACTGACTTGACCCATCTGTTAGCTTAGCACGATGATCGTTTAGTTTGTTGCTATTGCTTTCTTCATGACTTATACATGTTCCTATGACTATGAGATTATGCAACTCCCGAATACCGGAGGAACACTTTGTGTGCTAGCAAACGTCAGAACGTAACTGGGTGATTATAAAGGTGCTCTACGGGTGTCTCCGATGGTACTTGTTGAGTTGGCATAGATCAAGATTAGGATTTGTCACTCCGATTGTCAGAGAGGTATCTCTAGGCCCTCTCGGTAATGCACATCACTTTAAGCCTTGCAAGCATGTAAAAACCTGGATTTTGGCCCTTTCTTTTTTTCCTTTTGATTTATTTGGTTTTTGCTCTGTTTAATTTTTTTGGAGTGATTCTGTGGCCTTGTCACCTGGAAATCATCCTCATCCCCCTCCCAAGTGGCTCATCATTCTCAAAACCTTGCCAAGATCATGTCACTCCACTGCTTGACCAAACCTTAATTTCTTTTTTCTTAGGAATATTCCTTTTCCTATTAAAGGAATAACCCTATTTGCCCTAGGTTGTGAAGCAACCTATATTTCTGCCCATCCAAAAATTCTGATTAATTGTTTGGGTCATATCTTCCTCAAATATGGCAAAAACATTTCATTGGCCATATTTCTCATCATGCTCAATAAATTCATTTCCTATTCTATCCTAAATGGCACATTGTGAAGCAAGTGCTATTTATCTTTGCCCATTTGACCCCAAACTTTTTGGACATCTTTTTCTGTCCAAATAATTGACCTGTGTCAAAATTCAACTTTATTTGCCTAGCCAAACTTCCTCATTGATTTTTCAAAGTTCCGGTCCGAGGGAAGCCTTTGTGAAGGAAGTGCTACCTAGGGTTATACAAATGAGTTGACATTTTGCACACTCCTTCCTGTTCCTATATTATCGCACTCCTCCAAATTTCAGCTGCATCCCTTGATCTATGTGAGCACAGGACCAAATCTTTGCTTCTGGTAAAAAATTTCAGGTTGTGAAGTAAGTACATCTTATATTGCTTCATTTTGACTGAAAATTTACCAGAGCATTTTCCTACCCAAATAACTTCTCTCCACAAAATCTGGCATCAATTATTAAAGCCAATATTTCTCTAGAATTTTTGCAAGTTTCTGGACAGAGGGAATAACTGTGAAGGAAAATTTGGTAGGAAATTTTTACAGCATCTTTATATGATCAAATCACTAAGCCTTGCCAAATTTCAGCCCATGTGGCATCACCATTTGAGTGCACCTTCCTGATCAAGTTTCTGGACCATTTTGGTCAGTTGCAAAGCAACTACATTAAATCTTGATCCAAATATCCTCACAGTTACCCGGATGAAAGTCCTTCTTATGTGAAACCTCGCAGACGACTCCATTGCTCCCAAACTCCTTCTTGTTGATCAGCAGTTCTCACCCAAGTTTACTGCAGTAAACTTCAGAGGGTGCTTACCATTTAACCATAGTAGTTTTAACCAAACTACCACCGCAGTTGCAACCTCCCCAGGAAGGACAAACCCCCAGACATCGTTTGGTCGGCCGGGTGGCACCGTGTGCACTAGTGCATGCAGTGATCACAAACTTTGGCATGCAATGTGCGTGCTCTGCTGGCGTTGGCCGCGTCCAGGGCGTCTTCTAGCTCCAGCCCCTCCTCCTCTTGTTGCCTTCGCGCACGTGAGCTTGTCCAACAGCTTCACCGCGTCATCGCCATCCTACCAGAGCCAAGCCCCTCTCCCACTTCCTCCTCCACCAGTACACCAACTAGACCATGGCTGAGCTCCCTCGCCGTTCCCCTCCTCTACTGCTACCTCTTTTAGCACCGCGTTGGTTTTCCCCCGAAGAGGAAGGGGTGATGCAGCAAAGTAGCGTAAGTATTTCCCTCAGTTTTTGAGAACCAAGGTATCAATCCAGTAGGAGGCTACGCGTGAGTCCCTCGTACCCGCACAAAACAAATAAATCCTCGCAACCAAGGAAAATAGGGGTTTTCAATCCCTATACGGCCACTTACGAGAGTGAGATCTGATAGATATGATAAGATAATATTTTTGCTATTTTTATGATAAAGATGCAAAGTAAAATAAAGGCAAAGTAAATAACTAAGTAGTAGGAGATTGATATGATAAAGATAGACCCGGGGGCCATAGGTTTCACTAGTGGCTTCTCTCGAGAGCATAAGTATTCAACGATGGGTGAACAAATTATTGTTGAGCAATTGACAGAATTGAGCATAGTTAGGAGAATATCTAGGTATGATCATGTATATAGGCATCACGTCCGAGACAAGTAGACCGACTCCTGCCTGCATCTACTACTATTACTCCACTCATCGATCACTATCCAGCATGCATCTAGTGTATTAAGTTAAAATCAGAGTAACGCCTTAAGCAAGATGACATGATGTAGAGGGATAGACTCATGCAATATGAAGAAAACCCCATATTTGTTATCCTTGATGGCAACAATACAATACGTGTCGTGCTGCCCCTATTGTCACCGGGAAAGGACACCGCAAGATTGAACCCAAAGCTAAGCACTTCTCCCATTGCAAGAAAGATCAATCTAGTAGGCCGAACCAAACTGATAATTCGAAGACACTTGCAAAGATAACCAATCATACATAAAAGAATTCAGAGAAGATTCAAATATTATTCATAGATAGACTTTATCATAAACCCACAATTCATCGGTCTCAACAAACACACCACAAAAAGAAGATTACATCGAATAGATCTCCACAAGATAGGGGGAGAACATTGTATTGAGATCCAAAAAGAGAGAAGAAGCCATCTAGCTACTAACTACGGACCCGTAGGTCTGAGATAAACTACTCACACTTCATTGGAGGGGCTATGGTGTTGATGTAGAAGCCCTCCGTGATCGATGCCCCCTCTGGTGGAGCTCCGGAACAGGCCCCAAGATGGGATCTCATGGATACAGAAAGTTACGGTGGTGGAATTAGGGTTTTGGCTCCTGTTCTGATCGTTTGGGGGTACATGGATATATATATATATAGATATAGGAGGAAGAAGTACGTCGGTGGAGCAACAGGGGCCCATGAGGATGGAGGGCGCCCCCCCTACCTCGTGGCCTCCTGTTAGTTGGCTTGACGTAGGGTCCAAGTCTCCTGAGTTGTATTCGGTGAGAAAATCACGTTCCCGAAGGTTTCATTCCGTTTGGACTCCGTTTGATATTCCTTCTCTTCGAAACCCTAAAAGAGGCAAAAAAACAGCAATTCTGGGCTGGGCCTCCAGTTAATAGGTTAGTCCCAAAAATAATATAAAAGTGGATAATAAAGCCCAATAATGTCCAAAACAGTAGATAATATAGCATGGATAATCAAAAATTATAGATACGTTGGAGACGTATCAAGCATCCCCAAGCTTAATTCCTGCTCGTCCTCGAGTAGGTAAATGATAAAAACAGAATTTTTGATGCGGAGTGCTACTTGGCATAATTTTAATGTAATTCTTCTTAATTGTGGTATGAATATTCAGATCTGAAAGATTCAAGACAAAAGTTCATATTGACATAAAAATGATAATACTTCAAGCATACTAACTAAGCAATTATGTCTTCTCAAAATAACATGGCCAAAGTTCATCCCTACAAAATCATATGGTTTAGTCATGTTTCATTTTCGTCACACAAGAATGCTATCATCATGCATAACCCCGATGAAAAGCCAAGCAATTGTTTCATACTTTAGTAATCTCAAACCCATAAACTTTCACGAAATATATGAGTGTGAGCCATGTACATAGCACTATAGGTGGAATAGAATATAATGAGGGGGGTTATGTGGAGAAGACAAAAAAGGAGAAAGTCTCACATCAACGAGGCTAATCAATGGGCTATGGAGATGCCCACCGATTGATGTTAATGCAAGGAGTAGGGATTGCCATGCAACGGATGCACTAGAGCTATAAATGTATGAAAGCTCAACAAAAGAAACTAGTGGGAGTGCATCCAACTTGCTTGTTCACGAAGACCTAGGGCACTTGAGGAGGCCCATTGTTGGAATATACAAGCCAAGTTCTATAATAAAAAAATTCCCACTAGTATATGAAAGTGATAACATGAGAGACTCTCTACTATGAAGATTATGGTGCTACTTTGAAGCACAAGTGTGGCAAAGGATAGTAACATTGTCCCTTCTCTTTTTTTCTCATTTTTTCTTTTCTCTTTTTTTGGGCCCATTTTTTAGTGGCATTTCCCTTTTTTGGGCCTTTTTTATGGCCTTTCTCTTTTTTTATATTCCTCACTTGGGACAATGCTCTAGAAAATGATGATCATCACACTTCTATTTATTTACAACTCAATGATTACAACTCGATACTAGAACAAAGATGACTCTATATGAATGCCTCCAACGGTGTACCGGGATATGCAATGGACGAAGAGTGACATGTATGAAAGAATTATGAATGGTGGCTTTGCCACAAATACTATGTCAACTACATGATCATGCTAAGCAATATGACAATGATGAACGTGTCATGATGAACGGAATGATGGAAAGTTGCATGGAAATATATCTCGGAATGGCTATGGAAATGCCATAATAGGTAGGTATGGTGGCTGTTTTGAGGATGATATAAGGAGGTTTATGTGTGAAAGGGCGTATCATTCACGGGGTTTGGATGCACCGGCGAAGTTTGCGCCAACTCTCAATGTGAGAAAGGGCAATGCACGGTACCGAAGAGGCTAGCAAGGATGGAAGGGTGAGAGTGCATATAATCCATGGACTCAACATTAGTCATAAAGAACTCACATACTTATTGCAAAAATCTACAAGTCCTCAAAAACCTCGGTACTACACGCATGCTCCTAGGGGGATAGATTGGTAGGAAAAGACCATAGCTCATCCCCGACCGCCACTCATAAGGAAGACAATCAAATAACACCTCATGTTTCAAATTTGTTGCATAACATTTACCATACGTGCATGCAACGGGACTTGCAAACCTCAACACAAGTATTTCTCAATTTCACAACTACTCAACTAGCAGGACTTTGATATTATTACCTCCATGTCTCAAAACAATCATCAAGCATCAAACTTCTCTTAGTATTCAACACACTCATAAGAAGGTTTTATTATTAATCTTGCATACCAAGCATATTAGGATTTTAAGCAAATTACCATGCTATTAAGACTCTCAAAATAATCTAACTGAAGCATGAGAGATCAATAGTTTCTATAAAACAAATCCACCACTGTGCTCTAAAAGATATAAGTGAAGCACTAGAGCAAAATTATATAATTCAAAAGATATAAGCAAAGCACATAGAGTATTCTAACAAATTCCAAATAATGTATGGCTCTCTCAAAAGGTGTGTACATCAAGGATGATTGTGGTAAACTAATAAGCAAAGACTCAAATCATACAAGATGCTCCAAGCAAAACACATATCATGTGGCGAATAGAAATATAGCTCCAAGTAAAGTTACCGATAGAAGTAGACGAAAGAGGGGATGCCTTCCGGGGCATCCCCAAGCTTTGGCTTTTAGGTGTCCTTAGATTATCTTGGGGGTGCCGTGGGCATCCCCAAGCTTAGGATCTTGCCACTCCTTGTTCCATAATCCATCAAATCTTTACCAAAACCTTGAAAACTTCACAACACAAAACTTAAAGTAGAAAAACTCGTGAGCTCCGTTAGCGAAAGAAAACAAAAGACCACTTCAAGGTACTGGAATGAACTCATTCTTTATTTATATGGGTGTTATACCTACTGTATTCCAACTTATCTATGGTTCATAAACTATTTTACTAGCCATAGATTCATCAAAATAAGCAAACAACACACGAAAAACAGAATCTGTCAAAAACAGAACAGTTTGTAGTAATCTGTAGCGCCATAGATTCATCAA
Organism: Triticum aestivum; assembly: GCF_018294505.1. NCBI lineage: Eukaryota > Viridiplantae > Streptophyta > Magnoliopsida > Poales > Poaceae > Triticum > Triticum aestivum. The sequence continues at coordinate 436,034,687 of NC_057809.1, forward strand.
AATAAGCAAACAACACACGAAAAACAGAATCTGTCAAAAACAGAACAGTCTGTACTAATCTGTAGCTAGCGCAAGATCTGGAACCCCAAAAATTCTAAAATAAATTGCTGGACGTGAGGAATTTATCTGTTAATCATCTTCAAAAATAATTAACTAAATAGCACTCTCCGAATAAAAATGACAGCAGTTCTCGTGAGCGCTAAAGTTTCTGTTTTTTACAGCAAGTTCAACAAGACTTTCCCCAAGTCTTCCCAACGGTTCTACTTGGCACAAATACTAATTAAACACAAAAAACACAACCAAAACAGAGGCTAAATAATTTATTTATTACTAAACAGGAGAAAAAAGCAAGGAATAAAGATAAAATTGGGTTGCCTCCCAACAAGCGCTATCGTTTAATGCCCCTAGCTAGGCATAACAAGCAAGAATAGATCTAGGTATTGCCATCTTTGGTAGGCAATCCATAAGTCGATCTCATAATAGATTCATAAGGTAATTTAATTTTATTTCTAGGAAAGTGTTACATGCCTTTCCTTAACGGAAATTGGAATCTAATATTTCCTTCCTTCATATCAATAATTGCACCAATCGTTCTAAGGAAAGGTCTACCAAGAATAATAGGACATGAAGGATTGCAATCTATGTCAAGAACAATAAAATCTACGGGCACATAATTCCTATTTGCAACAATAAGAACATCATTAATTCTTCCCATAGGTTTCTTAATAGTGGAATCCGCAAGGTGCAAGTTTAGAGAGCAATCATCAAAATCACGAAAACCTAACAAATCACACAAAGTCTTTGGAATTGTTGAAATACTAGCACCCAACTCACATAAAGCATAGAATTCATGATCTTTAATTTTAATTTTAATAGTTTGTTCCCACTCATAATAAAGTTTTCTAGGGATAGAAACTTCCAATTCAAGTCTTTCTTCATAAGATTGCATCAAGGCATCAATGATATGTTTAGTAAACACTTTATTTTGACTATAAGTATGAGGAGAATTTAGCATGGATTGCAACAAGGAAATACAATCAATCAAAGAGCAATTTTCATAGTAAAATTCCTTGAAATCCATAATAGTGGGTTTAGAAACATCTAGGGTTTTAATTTCTTCAATCCCACTTTTATCAAATTTAGCATCAAGATCAAAAGATTCAGAATTCTTGGAACGCCTTCTAGGTAAAGGTGGATCATATTCAGTCCCATCATTATCAAGATTCATATTGCAAAACAAAGATTTAATAGGGGACACGTCAATAAATTTTAGATCTTCATCATTATTTTCATAGGAACTAGAAGAAAACGCTTTCATAAAGGCATCTTTCATAGCACGCATCCTAGCGGTTCTTTATTTGCACTCGTCAATGGAAATTCTCATGGCTTTGAGAGACTCATTGATATCATGCTTAGGTGGGATAGATCTAGGTTTCAAAGAATCAACATCAAGAGCAATTCTATCAATGTTCCTAGCCAAATCATCAATTTTAAGCAATATTTCTTCAATCATAGCATTAAAATTCTTTTGCGAAGTAATAAATTCTTTAATATTAGAATCAAAATCAGAGGGCATCTTATTATAATTTCCATAAGAATTGTTGTAGGAATTACCATAATTATTAGAGGGATTACTAGGATAAGGCCTAGGATTGAAATTTCCTATATACGCGTTGTTACAAAAATTGTTCCTACCAACAAAATTCACATCCAAGATTCATTATTATTCTCAATCAAAGTAGACAAGGGCATATCGCATGCACCTTTTTATTAGTAGATCTTTCAGTATGCCATTGAGAATAATTAACCATAATATTATCTAGGACTTTAGTAGCTTCTCCTAAGGTGATTTCCATAAAAGTGCATCCCGCGGCCGAATCCAAAATATTTCTAGAAGCAAAATTCAATCCGGCATAAAAATTTTGTATAATCATCCACAAATTTAAACCATGAGTAGGGCAATTACGTATCATTAATTTCATTCTCTCCCAAGCTTGTGCAACATGTTCATGATCAAGTTGCTTAAAGTTCATAATATCGTTTCTAAGAGAGATGACTTTAGCGGGAGGAAAATACTTAGAGATAAAAGCATCTTTGCACTTGTTCCATGAGTCAATACTATTTTTAGGCAAAGACGAAAACCAAGCTTTAGCATGATCTCTAAGCGAAAAAAGAAATAGCTTCAATTTAACAATATCATTAGCCACATCTTTCTTCTTTTGCATGTCACACAAATCAACGAAGCTATTTAGATGGGTAGCGGCATCTTCACAAGGAAGGCCGGAGAACGGATCTTTCATGACAAGATTCAGCAAAGCAGTATTAATTTCACAAGATTTAGCATCGGTAAGAGGAGCAATCGGAGTGCTAATAAAATCATTGTTGTTGGTATTGGTGAAGTCACACAATTTAGTATTATCTTGAGCCATCGCGACAAACAAGCAAACTAACAAACAAGCAAACAAAAAGCAAGCAGACAAAAAGGGGCAAATAGAGAAAGACAGGGAGGATAGAGAGAGAGGGCGAATAAAACGGCAAGGGTGAATTGGGGGGAGAGGAAAACGAGAGGCAAATGGCAAATAATGTAATGCGAGAGATAAGGGTATATGATGGGTACTTGGTATTGTTGACTTTTTCGTAGGCCTCCCTGGAAATGGCGCCAGAAATCCTTCTTGCTACCTCTTTTAGCACTGCGTTGGTTTTCTCCGAAGAGGAAGGGATGATACAGCAAAGTAGCGTAAGTATTTCCCTTAGTTTTTGAGAACCAAGGTATCAATCCAATAGGAGGCTACGCGTGAGTCCCTTGTACCTGCACAAAACAAATAAATCCTCGCAACCAACACAAATAGGGTTTGTCAATACCTATAGGGCCACTTACGAGAGTGAGATCTTATAGATATGATAAGATAATATTTTTGGTATTTTTATGTCAGGACCCCGACTCAATGCCACATCGATCTAGCATGTAACACCTCATATCACTCTGCGGCCTCACGCACGGTATTCCCACGGGTGTCACCTTACCTTTGCCCGGGACCGTTTGCGCCTTTTGGCACACGTATATGATAGTGTCGCTAGCATCCATATGATAAGGAGCCCGGGCTGACATGGCTAGTCGTAAACCCAAAGTGGCACAAACTTACAGGGACAGGCATCCATGACCCAGCATCGAACGTGTCGGTCATCAGCGAGTGAATCCAGGCTGTAGCACTGGGCTAGCAGGACTCCGGTGAACCGGGCTGTAGCGGGCTAACAGGACTCCGGTATTCATCGTGTGACATTTCCCCGAAGGGACAGACACAGGAACGAAGAAGGACACATGCCGGCCAGCCTAAGTGTTCCGCAGCAGTAGCAAGCTACCCTGGCTCGGTGGAAACACTAGGAGACATTTCCCAGTAAGAGGGGCTACTAAGGATAAACAACTAGATAGTCAGATCCCACACATACCAAGCATTTCAATAACATACACACAATATGCTCGATATGTGCAAATACAACATGGCATCACAACATGACTCTACAACTCAAGTATTTATTCATTAGGCTCCGAGGAGCGGGATATTACAAACAGGGGTCTCATGACCCAATATTCAGAGCATACAAGTCAAAGCAGAAGCGGAAGCTATCATGTCTGAGTATAGACATCTATAAATGAAAAAGGCTGAGAAGCCTGACTATCTACCAGATCCTGCCGAGGGCACAAGATCGTAGCTGAGGTAACAAGCTAAACGTCGAAGACCACGCGCAACTACTAGCGAGACTGACGTCTCTCTGCAAAAACATAAAATAGGCAAACGTGAGTACAAATGTACCCAGCAAGACTTACATCAGAACTAGCTACATATGCATCATTATCAACAAAGGGATGGTGGGGGTTTAACTGCAGCAAGCCAGCTTTGACTCGGTGGCTATCCTGAACTACGACTGCAAGTAACTCTTTTGAGGTGGCGCACACGAGTCCACATATTCACCATATCAATACACCACTATGGATCCGCTCCCGTCTCCCTACGAGAACGCCATCCATAGCACTCATGCTTATCTTGCGTATTTTAGGGTATCCACTTTCACTTGTCTATGAACTGATATAAGCAACCCAAAAGTCCTTTACTGCGGACATGGCTATTCGAATAGATGATGTTAACCCTGCAGGGGTGTACTTCTTCATACATGTTTCCACCACTTAGCGTCTGCACACGACATGTGCTCGGCAGACTTCAAGCGAAAGCCGACGTGGGTGTAGACCACGACCTACCTAAACACTCAAGTCTCTAGTCCAGGTTTATCGCCTATTCGGGTTCCATCCGCAGGGAGTCCGGCCGAGGTTTCCCATACGGCCCGGAACGATGTGTACAGGGTTCCCGAGATACCTAACGGCTATTCGGTACACCGTGCCACGTACCTACCGCATCACAGCCCACCCCTACGGTCAGCGCTGTCCACGGCCTCCAGTAAGCTACAAACACCAGAAACTACTTGCAACTCCTGGATAGAGGACTAGGGTGAATAAGAAGTCGAGCGGGGTCATATTTCAGGGCCCAATGTATGGTAGTAGCTGAATCATGGATCACAAACACAGAACTCAGTTCCTAAGAACGGCTTCAATGAGACAACCCACCATGTACTCCTACATGGCCTCTCACCGCTACCTTTACCAAATCGTGTTCACCACTTAGCTCACACACAGTAGGACATGTTCACACACCTCTGATTCATCCCCGATGAATCAGACCTAACTCAACTCTAAGCAATAGCAGGCATGACAAACAAACCTGAATGAGTAGGCACAACATGGCTCAAACAACTCCTACTCATACTAGTGGGTTTCATCTATTTACTGTGGCAATGACAGGTCATGCAGAGGATAAAGGGGTTCAGCTACCGCAGCAAGTAACAAATGACTCGTTGTTGTCCTAATGCAGTAAAAGAGAGCAGGGCGAGAGAGTAGGATTGTATCGGAATGAACAATGGGGTTTTGCTTGCCTGGCACTTCTGAAGATAATATAGTTCTTCATCGGTGTCATCGAACTCGTCATCGGAACCACGTCTATCGAGAGGGGACAAACACCGGCAACTGAGGAAAAACACAATCAATGCAATGCACAATATGATGCATGATCATGACATGGCAATATGATGTGGTTTGATCTAATGCAACTAGCAGCAGGTTAAATGGAGTTGGTTTGAACCCTAGGTTCAAATTCAAACTCCACATAAGGCATTTCAAATGCCATTTATTCAAATTGTTGTATACAGAAGATTTAAGTTGTTCAAACATGCATGAAAATGGTACAGATGGATTCCTTGAATTTTTCTGATAATTTTTCATATATAAATTATTTCATTCTGACTTACGGTTGATTTTATATGAATTTTAGAAGTTTAGATCATTTTCTGGAATTTCCTGAATATAATAAATCCAGAAAATGACTTACTGCGTCAGCCTGACATCATCATGACGTTAGCAGGTCAACGAGGCACGGTCCGGGTCAAACTTGACACATGGGTCCCGCGTGTCAGTGTAATTAGTTTAACTAATTCGATTAGTACTAATCCTAATTAACTAACAGGGCTGGGCCCCACCTGTCATTGAGTCAGGGGGAGTCAAACTGGGGTCAAACCCGGGTCAAACTCGCCAGAGTTGACCCGAGGCTCGTCGCCGGCAGGGCCAGGGACGGCGGAGAGCGTCGGGATTCGCCCTCCGATGACCAAAAGAGCGGCGGAGGGGTTCTACGGGATGCCCAGGCTCACGCGTATCTAACAGGGCAAACGGGAGAAGCTAGGGTGGCCGGAGGCGACGACAATCATGACGACGGCGGCGGCCGGAGTTCGGGTAAGGCGCGAGCGGTGGCTACGGTACACAACAGGAGCAATAGACTAGGGTTTTGGGATCCTGGCATGGTGCTGAGCACGGTGGTGTGCTTGGACGTGACGCGCGTGAGCTCTAGCCACGGCGACCTCGTGGCCGGCGGCAATGAGCTCTCGGGCTCGGCGGAGCCCGCGGTTAGTGGAAGAAATCGGCATCGGGGAGAGGGAGGTTCGGTGCGGGGGCTCACAGCGATGACGATGGAACACTCGGCGAGGTCGGGGACGGTCCGGAGCCGATGAATCGGGCGACGGCGACCGGCGGGTCCGAGGAGGGGAAAAGCGTCGGGGCGGTGCTTCGGGGCTTCTCCGGTCGCGTGAGCCGACGGAGAGGACGAGGGAGGCACTGCGGAGCTCGGGAGTGCGTCGGAGAGGAGATGGGGTGGCGGTGGCCGCGAGGGAGCTCGTCGGCGGCGACAGCTGCGTTCGGGCGAGTGAGAGAGAGGAAGCAGAGGAGAGGAGGGCCACGGGGAGAGTGATAGAGAGGTCGAGGGGGTTCAGCATCTCCGTGGCGTCGTCTAGGCGCATCGGAGAGGGGCCAGGCAGGCAGGGAGGGAGGAGGTGGCCGGCGCGGGGCGGGCACGCGCCTCCGTCCTTCTGGCGAGGGAGGAAGACGACAGGGAGGAGGCGGTGATGGGCTGGGCCATTGGAGCTGGGCCGGTTGGTGGGCGCCAGGTAAGTCCAGGTGGGTTCTCTCTCTCTTTCTTTCTCTTTTCTATTTTCTGCAATTGGTTTTGATTTGATTTAAAATATCAAATCATTTTTCTAAAACTTTCTGTAAATTGTATGTGAGCTCAGGAACTAGTCCAAGATCACACGCAACTTACAAAAATATTTGAACTTTATTTCTTATATAATAGAAATAAATTCAACTCAAATATGTCATTGGTTTAAGTCAAAGGCCCAAAAATAAATAATTCTGTGATTCCAAAAATATTTGTTTGAATTTTACCTCTTACCAATATTTTCACAGAGTAACAGGAACATTTCTTTGGACTCATTTGATGAGATTTAAATGTTGGTTATTTTTAGAGGTCTTCTGAGCCTTTTGAAAATTCCACAATTCAAACTTCATTTGAATTAAAACATGATGCTCACATGAGGGTCTAGCCTAGTGCATAACAGGACTAGGGATGTGACATTTTAAGATAAAGATGCAAAGTAAAATAAAGGCAAAGTAAATAGCAAAGTAAATAACTAAGTAGTAGGAGATTGATATGATAAAGATAGACCCGGGGGCCATAGGTTTCACTAGTGGCTTCTCTCGAGAGCATAAGTATTCTACAGTGGGTGAACAAATTACTGTTGAGCAATTGATAGAATTGAGCATAGTTATGAGAATATCTAGGTATGATCATGCATATAGGCATCACGTCCGAGACAAGTAGACCGACTCCTGCCTACATCTACTACTATTACTCCACTCATCGACCGCTATCCAGCATGCATCTAGAGTATTAAGTCAAAAATAGAGTAATGCCTTAAGCAATATGACATGATGTTCGTAGAGGGATAGACTCATGCAATATGAAGAAAACCCCATCTTGTTATCCTCGATGGCAACAATACAATACGTGCCTTGCTGCCCTTACTGTCACCGAAAAGGACACCGCAAGATTGAACCCAAAGCTAAGCACTTCTCCCATTGCAAGAAAGATCAATCTAGTAGCCCAAACCAAACTAATAATTCGAAGATACTTGCAAAGATAACCAATCATACATAAAAGAATTCAGAGAAGATTCAAATATTATTCATAGATAGACTTTATCATAAACCCACAATTCATCGGTCTCAACAAACACACCGCAAAAAGAAGATTACATCGAATAGATCTCCACAAGAGAGGGGGAGAACATTGTATTGAGATCCAAAAAGGGAGAAGAAGCCATCTAGCTACTAACTATGGACCCGTAGGTCTGAGATAAACTACTCACACTTCATCGGAGGGGCTACGATGTTGATGTAGAAGCCCTCCATGATCGATGCCCCCTCCGGCGTAGCTCCGAAACAGGCCCCAAGATGGGATCTCGTGGATACAGAAAGTTACGGCGGTGGAATTAGGGTTTTGGCTCCTGTTCTGATTGTTCGGGGGTACGTGGATATATATAGGAGGAAGAAGTACGTCGGTGGAGCAATAGGGGGCCCACGAGGGTGGAGGGCGCGCCTGGGGGGGGGGCAGGCGCGCCCCCTACCTCGTGGCCTCCTGTTAGTTGGCTTGATGTAGGGTCCAAGTCTCCTGAGTTTTATTTGGTGAGAAAATCACGTTCCCGAAGGTTTCATTCCGTTTGGGCTCCGTTTGATATTCCTTTTCTTCGAAACCCTAAAACAGGCAAAAAATAAGCAATTCTGGGCTAGGCCTCCGGTTAATATGTTAGTCCCGAAAATAATATAAAAGTGGATAATAAAGACCAATAATGTCCAAAACAGTAGATAATATAGCATGGAGCAATCAAAATTATAGATACGTTGGAGACGTATCATCTGCCAGAGCCCTGTAGCACCATGTTCGATGGTGCCCGAAGCTCCTGTCCGCCGTGGCCGAGGCCCTGCTTCCTCCAGCTCTCGCCGGCGCACGTGAAGAGCCCTGGCGGATGTGCCTCCCCGTGCTGGTCACTCCGGTGGCCGGGGCGTCGCCTGACTCGACCCGAGCCGCCCAGACGAGCGTCGACGCTGGCGGCCTCCCTCTGGTCCACGGCCTCCCTCTGGTCCTCATGCGTTGACTCTGACACGCTGAGGTGGATAAGTGAAAGCGTATTCCACGGAATATGTTTTCCTCCAGCGGAAGTGAAATTCGTTTCTTCTTCAGCCTGGAATATGTTTTCATTTCAGTGAAAGTGTTCTAAAATTTGCGCTTTCCGTTTTTCTGTTCAGGCCCTGTTGGAAATATTTTCTTTACAAGAAGGTCCCTGGTAGAAAACACCTTATATCTTTTCAACCCATAGCTCCAAATCAGGTGATTCCAAAGCCCACGTCTTCGTTTTGTCGAGCCCGTTCTGATGCAATCATTTTCACCATGTTTTGACATTCTTAAAATGACCATTTTGCCCCTGCCCTTATTCAGCGCCTCCAAGAGAGTACGTTTTCCGGTGATTCTTTCCACGAGCTTCTCGCACTTTGTCCCGGTGATTTCTTCCACCCCAGGCAAGCCACACCCTCCATTTGCATGATTTCAATGTAGTGACATGGTTTATTTATTTGAACTTGTTTAAAATATTGCATTAGCTATGTATGATTTGTTCATGGCATTTCTCGGAGTATTGTTTTGATCTTGATATTGCCATGATATTGCTTGGAGTTCTAAGACTTATGTTTTGATGATTATGTGGATGACATGTGCCTTTGGATTCTTAGTGGCTATTATGATTATTTTCATGATGGTATCTGGTATTATTTTGGAGTATTACTTTGGACATGTGCCTTTGGATTCTTAGTGGCTATTATGATTATTTTCATGATGGTATCTGGTATTATTTGGAGTATTACTTTGGATATCATGTTGCCTTTGGATTCTAGTGGCTATTATGATTATTTTCATGATGGTATCTGGTATTATTTTGGAGTATTAATTTGGATTATTAGTGGCTAGTGTTAGTTTCATCATGATGCCAGTTGATATTATGTTTTGGAGTATGATGATGGAGATGATGCTTGCATGTGGATCATAGCTGGATAGTTAGTTCTTGATATTTGAGTAGTAGTATTATCATTCTTGGATTCATCATGATAGTAGTGTTACATTGTCCTCCGAGTATTTTGATATGACGATATTAAGCTTTGGATTATTAGTTGGATATTGCTATGACTTGATTTATAGGTTGATAGATGATATGGGAGTATCAAATATCACTTTTATATTTTTGGAGATAAATTCCATCATTAAGTTGGTCAGGTGCCACCGAACTGGGCTTTCTCCAGTGCAAACACATTTCCCTTTATGGGAAGGCCCTAATGCGATGATATTGCCATGTCTCTCGTCAGTGCCTCCAACGAGGGAAGGTTATGGGCGCGCGCTACCCTGATCAGGTAGGCGGACACAAGCCTTGTGTGCCCGTTGTTGTTGTTATGTGCACATGTCCCCGTTTGGGATGGTTTATTGTTTTGGCCATGTCGATGGTCGTTGGTGTCTTTGGTAGACACGGGGCCACCCAGGACTAGCCCAGTGGGGAGTGAGTCAGAGTGGCTGGGAGACTGTCATGGCAGTAGATCGGTTTTGTCAGAGCGCTGTTGGTGCACCCGAATGGGAATGCGAGGCCATGAGTTCCATGGTGTGGGTAAAGTGCGCTACCTCTGCAGAGTGTGTTTGTCTAAACTATTGATAGCCGTGTCCTCGGTCATGGGCATGGGTTCGTACTAGGTCACACCGTTCGATCAACACTCACATGTCAGAATGAATTATAGGTGATTTATATGTTGATATGTTGAGTAGTACAGATTGGCAGGATGCTGATGATGATGTTGGAGACCAAGTGTTGGTCATGGTAGTGATTGCCGGAAAGATCACCGTTTGAGACCAAGTGTTGGTCATGGTAGTGATCGCCGGAAAGATCACCGTTTGAGACCAAGTGTGGGTCATGGTTGTGATCGCTGGAAAGATCACCGTTTGGTTTTGATCACGAGGTGATCGAGATGGTATATTGCTTGGCCGGTTAGCCAATAGAGATATGGTTATGGAGACCTACGATGGTGATTTATTAGTGTTGTATCAGTTTCATACCATGCTTAGTAGTTGTTAATTAATTAACCTGTTAATGCTATTGTCTTGCCTTGATGTTTATGGTTGTTGTGAGATTGCAAGTACATTCAATGTACTGACCTGGCGTGTCATGCCAGATTGCAGGTGATGCCATGATTGCTTGATTGCTTGTCAAGGTTGTCGTGCGTGCGCACTAGATCATGTCCCAGCCAGAGTCCCTGTGGAGTGGAGTTCACCACCTTCGTCATTGTTCCGCTGCTAGAAGTATTCCGCTGCTATGAGTTGTTTTGCTACTATCATAGAGCAAGGGTAGTATCGCAAGCGTAGTGTCGCTATGCTGATGTGCTTCTTTGTAACATCGGACCCTTGTATTATTATTCCTGTAATAAGAGCTGATTTGTTCTATGTCAAGCAGTGTCGTTTTCCAGAGACTTCTCCTCGATCTCTGGGATGAAATACGGGGCGCTTCGGTCTCTCTGAGCTGGGGTGCCACAACGCTTGGTATCAGAGCAGGTCTGGCTATAGGATGCCCTAGTCAGCGCGAGCGGTAGAAACTGGTAGAAATCGGTAGTTTAATGTCTGGCTTGTTTGTTGCATTTGGTTGCTGCATTTGTTTGTGCATAACATGCATATAGCCTTATTTGCTGCTGGCGATCTATCCAGTGAGTGTAGATGGCATCGGTTCGGATCCACTACAGCTCAGCCTTTGCATTTCTCCAGTTTTCTTTTCTTGCTTGTTCTTCGGTGTTTGGTGTCATTTCTGTCCCAGCAGAGTCATGCCAACTGATCTCGACATTGTTTACAAAAATGGTGCTCAGGTATCACGCTGAATTCCTTCCTTCAGCCCCATTTCGTTTCGGTGATAGACATGCTTCTATGCCGGATCGTCCTTTTTATCTTGTCGTGTTGGCAACCCTTAATGGTCTCAGTCATCATAAAAAGGGCAATGTCAGCAGCCTTAGTTTTTCCCCGCTATCCTTATTTCTTGGACGAGTATGGATATTTTCCGCCCGCTTGATAATAATGTGGCAACAACATTTTTGTCCTGTTACATGGTTACCAAGTACATCCTCACCTCCGAGCTAGTCCAGGTTGCTACCTGGCTAAGCTAGCACTTGGTGTAGCGCTGTTTACACCAATTCTTCCACACATTTATTCGTCCTCGTGCACATCGTCACATCATGCTAGATCGTAGAACCGGAGATCCCGCGAGACTTGTGTGCTTAAGTAGGCATGCATATTGTGTGACTAGTAGTAATATGTGACATTGATTGTGTGTGAATTGATTGTTGTTGTGTGCTTTGTTTAGTTGAGTCTTCTTTTGCTTCTTTCTTTTGGGCCCCGGTGTTACATTATTTCTCCCCTATAAAGAGTTGCTCATCAACCAACACCGGATCCAAAGAATCAGCAAGGAGTTCAAATATTTGGAAACTCAGCTAAATAGAATGGAATTCTCAGCCGATTGCAGTGAAATGGGGAATATCTGATTTTGAGGCTGATAATCAATTTTGCATCAGTGTGCACTCCTCACAACAGTACTGATAACTCAAGTCCCCATCAGTACCAAATCCTCACAACAGTAATGATCAAGTCAGCTGCAAGACAAGTTAGGTACAAGCTCAATGATATATTTCAGTCAAAGGTATGGATCATATACAAAGTTTTGGCTCAGCAATGCATGATGCTTGGAATATGTTATCATCCGAAATAAAGTCAGCATGTGATATGCTCAAGGAAGACAGTCAAACAAATTTTCTCATGCAAATAATCAGCCACCGAATATTATGGGCGTGTGTGTAGATTTCAGTCTGCATATTAGTACGAAGATCTGGATGTAAGAAACTCAGTCTTCTTCCACACGTTATCAGAAGAAATTTATGATACAAGGCTCCTCAATTTTCCTTAGCATGATATGTGAACAATTTCTGGTCCAAGATACCCGGTCTTACATAGCAAGATACCTCAGTAGAAGCTTATGACAGATGGAAAAATGAATCTTTCTTAACAAACAACCCGAGGAGAAACTTCTCAAAGTACGAAAACCCGGCTTCTCCTGCACAATACTCACGTCAAGCTTCATGTGTAAGCTATCGAGGCTTCTTCTGCACACTACCCAGGCAAAAGCTTCGAACAGAAGCTAACAAGCCTTCCTCGGCAAGCTACACGAATGGCTTTTTTCTGCAGTTCAAGGGTTTGATTTGCAATAATTTTGTCAGAGGTACAATGCAGTCAAAACATATGCCTACCGCAAGGATCGAGTGCTCGGTGGCATATTCTTCTTATACATATGGTGAGCATGCATCCCCGACCATATCAGTCAGTCATATGAGGTACGACAAGGATCCAACAGATATACCTAAAGGAAAGTACGGATCCCACAGCCTCATGAATCATGCAAATGAAGATAAACAAAGATACATTTCAAGGATCGGCAAGATCTGGAGATGAAATCACAGAATCAACAGCCTTGACAATGGTCATCAAGGCAATTATTCCCGCGCCTGACAAGGTGATATATGAACTCTTGTCACCTTCTTATATGGTTGGCCTCAACAAAGGGCTATGTACAGCTACAAGCCCCGAACATATGTCATATGTGTGCAGACCCAGGTCAGAAAATAAGCAAAAGGAATAATGCGAACAATATCGCACTAATCACGTCCATGGTCATACGAAGAATCAAGGACTGGTGTGGCCATGTTATTTCAGTAAGGTATCCTAACAAAGAAAATCATGACCATTAAAGGGTGAGACTGACAACAAAGGTATGATTATTTTTGCACGACCATCAGGGTCCGGATATCCAAATCAGTTGGAGGCCATAATTCCATATGGATCCACAAAGACATACTCTCAGCGGCCTACTCTGATTTACAAGGATTTCATATCCCGCTGACCCGCTTGGAATGGTTAATATGGAAAATCCAAATAGGTATACCGACAAAATGAGAAAGTCAAAAGCCGAACCATCAAATCAGACCCGGTATACTCACCGATGGAATCATGTACACGGTCAGTCTGTCAGGAAAAAGCAATTGTCCGTCAGCCCCTGTCGGACCAGTCTTAAGATGTAAATATTTGAGGTATGGCACAGCTATAACTCCATATACTGTTATATTGCTCCTGACAAAAGGCAGTCGAATCTTTGGCTCGAGCCAAAGAAATAAATCAAAATCAGTACCACCTATGAGCAGTCAGATCATGTCAGAAGATTGCCATGATCAATTCTCAGCATTTATTGAAACCAGAAGGCATGCATTTATTTGGAGCAACCCCATGACAGAAGTATTAAGTATTTCATGACAGAAGGAAATTTATGCTTAGATCCATTGGATATCACCGCAGGTATGAAAGAAGAAATGTCAGCAAAAGGATTTGGTGTGTGAGCAAAAACTCATCAGAATTTGGGGAAAAGGTAAAGCAAACCACCCCGAGCAAAGGTAATCAAATCATCTAAAATTGTTGGGGCAACAATAACTAAAGGAAAAAAAAAGGAAAACCAAGCTGGAAACGGCGTCCTCAAGTCATACTTGTTCCCTGAGCAACTCAATCTCGAGGAAGAGATTTCATTAAGGGGGTAAGAGTTGTAACCACCAGGATTTTGGCCCTTTCTTTTTCCTTTTGATTTATTTGGTTTTTGCTCTGTTTTTTTAGAGTGGTTCTATGGCCTTGTTACCTGGGAAATCATCCTCATTCCCCCTCCCAAGTGGCTCATCATTCTCAAAACCATGCCAATATCATGTCACTCCACTGCTTGACCAAACACTAATTTCTTTTTCTCAGGAATATTCCTTTTCCTATTAAAGGAATAACCCTATCTGCCCTAGGTTGTGAAGCAACCTATATTTCTGCCCATCCAACAATCCCTAAATAATTATTATAAATTGTTTGGGTCATATCTTCCTCAAATATGGCAAAACATTTCATTGGCCATATTTCTCATCATGCTCAATAAATTCATTTCCTATTTTGTCTTAAATGGCACATTGTGAAGCAAGTGCTATTCATTTTTGCCCATTTGACCCCAATCTTTTTGGACATCTTTTTCTGTCCACATAATTGACCTATGTCAAAATTCAACTTTATTTACCTAGCCAAACTTCGTCAGTGATTTTTCAAAGTTCCTGTCTGAGGGAAGCCTTTGTGAAGGAAGTGCTAGCTAGGGTTATCCAAATGAGTTTAAATTTTGGACACTCGTTCATGTTCCTATATTATAACACTCCTCCAAATTTCAGCTCCATCCCTTGATCTATGTGAGCACATGACCAAATCTTTGCTTCTGGTAAAATTTTCAGGTTTTGAAGTAAGTACATCTTATATTGCTTCATTTTCCCTGAAAATTTACCAGAGCATTCTCCTACCCAAATAAAATCTCTCCACCAAATCTGGCATCAATTCTTAACGCCAATATTTCTCTAGAATGTTTGCAAGTTTGTGAACACAGGGAATAGCTGTGAAGGAAGTACTATTTTGGTAAAACCAATTGGTATGAAATTTTTACAGCATCTTTATATGATCAAATCACGAAGCCTTGCCAAATTTCAGCCCATGTGGCATCACCATGCGAGTGCACCTTCCTGATCAAGTTTCTGGACCATTTTGGTCAGTTGCAAAGCAACTACATTAAATCTTGATCCAAATATCCTCAAAGTTACCAGGATGAAATTCCTTCTTACCCTAAACCTCGCAGACAACTCCATTGCTCCCAAACTCCTTCCTGTTGATCAGCAGTTCTCACCCAAGTTTACTACAGTAAACTTTAGAGGGTGCTTACCATTTAACCATAGCAGTTTTAACCAAACTACCACCGCAGTTGCAACCTCCCTAGGAAGGACAAACCCCCAGACATCGTTCGGCCGGCCGTGTGGCATTGTGTGCACCAGTGCACGCGGTGATCACAAGCTTTGGCATGCAATGCACGCGCTCTACTGGCGTTGGCCGCGTCCAGGGCGTCTTCTAGCTCCGACCCCTCCTCCTCTCGTTGCCTTCGCGCTCGTGAGCCTATCCAACAACTTCACCGCGTCGTCGCCGTCCTCCCAGAGTCGAGCCCCTGTCCCACTTCCTCCTCCACTAGAGCACCTACCAGACCATGGCTGAGCTCCCTCGCCATTCCCCTCTTGTGCCAGAGCCCCGTAGCATCAAGTTCGACGCCCGACGCTCCTGTCCGTCGTGGCCGAGGCCCTACTTCCTCCAGCTCTCGCTGGCGCGCGTGAAGAGCCCAGGCGGATGTGCCTCCCCACGCTGGTCAGTCCAGTGGCCGGGGCGTCGCCTGAGTCGACCCAAGCCGCCGGGACGAGCATCGACGCTGGTGGCCTCCCTCTGGTCCATGGGCGAGCGCGAGGGAGATGAAGATGATAACACCCCGCGCGTGGGACCCACATATCAGCCACTCCACGCTGACCCAGCCAAGTGGTGACGTGGATAAGTGGTGGGCCCCGCTTGTAAGCCTCATGCATTGACTCTAACACGCTGAGGTGGATAAGTGAAAGTTTATTCCATGGAATATGTTTTCCTCCACCGAAAGTGCATTTCGTTTCTTCTTCAGCCTCGAATATGTTTTCATTTTCAGTGAAAGCATATTTGTAAAATTTGCGCATTCCGTTTTTCTATTCAGGCCCTATTGGAAAATATGTTCTTTACAAAAAGGTCCCTGGCAGAAAACACCTTATTTCTTTTCAACCCATAGCTCCAAATCAGGTAATTTCAAAGCCCGTGTCTTCGTTTTGTTGAGCCCGTTCTGATGGAACTATTTTCACCATGTTTTGACATTCTGAAACTGACCATTTTTCCCCTGCCCTAATTCAGCCCCTCCGAGAGAGTACGTTTTCCGGCGATTCTTTCCGTGAGCTTCTCGCACTTTGTCCCGGTGATTTCTTCCACCCCAGGCAGGCCACACCCTCCATTTGCATGATTGCAATGCAATGACATGGTTTTATTTATTTGAACTTGTTTAAAATATTGCATTAGCTATGTATGATTCGTCCATGGCATTTCTCAGAGTATTGTTTTGATCTTCATATTGCCATGATATTGCTTGGAGTTCTAGGACTTATGTTTTGATGATTATGTGGATGACATGTCCCTTTGGATTCCTAGTGGCTATTATGATTATTTTCATGATGGTATCTGGTATTATTTTGGAGTATTACTTTGGACATGTGCCTTTGGATTCTTAGTGGCTATTATGATTATTTTCATGATGGTATCTTGTATTATTTTGGAGTATTACTTTGGTTATCATGTTGCCTTTGGATTCTTAGTGGTGATTATGATTATTTACATGATGGTATCTGGTATTATTTTGGAGTATTATTCTGGATTATTAGTGGCTAGTGTTAGTTTCATCATGATGCTAGTTGATATTATGTTTTGGAGTATGATGATGGAGATGATGCTTGCATGTGGATCATAGCTGGATAGTTAGTTCTTGATATTTGAGTAGTAGTATTATCGTTCTTGGATTCATCATGATAGTAGTGTTACACTGTCCTCCGAGTATTTTGATATGACGATATTAAGCTTTCGATTATTAGTTGGATATTGCTATGACTTGATTTATAGGTTGATAGATGATATGGGAGTATCAAATATCACATTTATATTTTTGGAGATAAATTCCATCATTAAGTTGGTCAGGTGCCACCGAACTAGGCTTTCTCCAGTGCAAACACATTTCCCTTTATGGGAAGGCCCTAATGCGATGCTATTGTCGTTTCTCTCTCCGGTGCCTCCAACGAGGGAAGGTTATGGGCGCGCGCTACCCTGATCAGGTAGGCGGACATAAGCCTTGTGTGCCCGTTGTTGTTGTTATGTGCACATGTCCCCATTTGGGATGGTTTATTGTTTTGGCCATGATGGTGGCCGTTGGTGTCTTTGGTAGACACGGGGCCACCCAGGTCTAGCCCAGTGGGGAGTGAGTCAGAGTGGCCGGGAGAGTGTCATGGCAGTAGATCGGTTTTGTCGGAACGCCGTTGGTCCACCCGAATGGGAGTGCGAGGCCATGGGTTCTATGGTGTGGGTAAAGTGCGCTACCTCTACAGAGTGTGTTTGTTTAAACTATCGATAGCCGTGTCCTCGGTCATGGGCATGGGTTCGTACTAGGTCACACCGTTCGATCAACACTCACATGACGAAATGACTTATAGGTGATTTATATGTTGATATGTTGAGCAGTATAGATTGGCAGGATGTTGATGATCATGTTGGAGACCAAGTGTTGGTCATGGTAGTGATCGCCGGAAAGATCACCATTTGAGACCAAGTGTTGTTCATGGTAGTGATCGCTGGAAAGATCACCGTTTGAGACCAATTGTGGGTCATGGTTGTGATCGCCGGAAAGATCATAGTTTGGTTTTGATCACGAGGTGATCGAGATGGTATATTGCTTGGCCGGTTAGCCAAGAGATATATGGTTATGGAGTACTGAGATGGTGATTTATTAGTGTTGTATCAGTTTCATACCATGCTTAGTAGTTGTTTCATCTTGGTAGTTGTTAATTAATTAACCTGTTAATGCTATTATCTTGCCTTGATGTTTATGGTTGTTGTGAGCTTGCAAGTACATTCAATGTACTGCCTTACGTGTCATGCTAGATTGCAAGTAATGCCATGATTGCTTGATTGCTTGTCAAGGTTGCCGTGCATGCACGCTAGATCGTGTCCCAGCCAGAGTCCCTGTGGAGTGGAGTTCACCACATTTGTCGTTGTTCCGCTGCTGGAAGTATTCCGCTGCTATGAGTTGTTTCACTGCTAGCATAGAGAAAGGGTAGTATCGCATGCATAGTGTTGCCGTGCTGATGTGCTTCTTTGTAACATCAGACCCTTGTATTATTATTCTTGTAATAAGAGATGATTTGTTCTATGTCAAGTTGTGCCATATTCCAGAGACTTCTCCTCGATCTCTAGGCTGGAATACAGAGCGTTCCGGTTTCTCTAAGCCGGGGTGCCACAAAGCAATGCAACTAATGAGTTAGTTGCGGGATGATGTATTATGAAACAAGTAAATATACTTGCGGTAATGAAATTGAGCTAGGTATTGAGATACCGACGATCGAATCTCGGGCAAGTAACATACCGATGACAAAGGGGACAATGTATGTTGTTATGCGGTTTGACCGATAAAGATCTTCGTAGAATATGTAGGAGCCAATATCAGCATCCAGGTTCTGCTATTGGTTATTGACTGGAGACTCGTCTCGGTCATGTCTACATAGTTCTCGAACCCGTAGGGTCCGCACGCTTAACGTTCGGTGACGATCTATAATATGAGTTTATGTGTTTTGATGTACCGTAGGTAGTTCGGAGTACCAGATGAGATCGGGGACATGATGAGGAGTCTCGAAATGGTCGAGACGTAAAGATCGATATATTGAACGACTATATTCGGACATCAGAAAGGTTCCGAGTGATTCGGGTATTTTTTGGAGTAAAGGAGAGTTACGGGAATTCTCTGGGGAATATATGGGCATTATTGGGCTTTAGGGAAAATAGAGAGGGGAGGCTGCACGCCCCCCAAGGCTTAGTCCGAATTGGACTAGGGGGAGGGGTTTCTCCCCCTCCTTCCTTCTCTTCTCTTTTCCATTTCCTTCTCTCGTACTCCTACTACATGGAAGGGGGGAATCCTACTCCCGGTGGGAGTAGGACTCCCCAGGGCGCGCCATAGTAGAGGGCCGGCCCTCCTGTCCTCCACTCCTTTATATACTAGGTCAGGGGCACCCCGAGACACACAAGTTGATTGTTCCAAGCCGTGTGCGGTGCCCCTCTCCACCATAATCCACCTCGATCATATTGTAGCGGTGCTTAGGCGAAGCCCTTCGTCGGTAGCAACATTATCACCGTCATCATGCCGTCGTGCTGACGGAACTCTCCCGTGAAGCTCTGCTGGATCGGAGTTCATGGGACGTCACTGAGCTGAACATGTGCTGAACTCGAAGGAGCCGTGCATTTGATACTTGGATCGGTCGAATCGTGAAGACGTACGACTACATCAACCGCGTTCTCAAAACGCTTCCGCTTACGGTCTACAAGGGTACGTAGACGATACTCTCCCCTCTCGTTGTTGTGCATCACCATGATCTTGCGTGTGCGTAGGATTTTTTTGAAATTAGTACGTTCCTCAACAAAACTGATAAAGATTGTTACTAAAATGGGTCAAAAGATGTCAAATCAAACTATTTGTTTACACTTTATGCAAGACAACAGTGAACTGCGTGATGGTAAGTAAGAACCCTGTAGCCTTCTTTTTACTGCCTGTAATGAGTTGTGTTAGATGACAATATCTGAATCTTTTTTCTTTTGCAGTGGATCCTAAAGCAGTTTACTCAAGATTACCTCTCAAACTACATGATTGTCGGCCGGCCCTTTCAAGGGGCTGGACTAGAGTCATGCATGCCTTCTGCATCCGGGAGAGTACAATAGGGCCATTCCACTTCACCTTGTTCAACAATTGGAATGTCTATCGCCTCTTTCTTTACCATCTGTAATAGTACAAGTATAGAACCCTGGTACATCATTCTTTATTTGGTGCTTCTGTAACTCTTAAACATATGTACCCTTGAATCGAATAATGCATTGGTTGTTTGAACCTGATGGATATGAATAAATCTATAGCCTACTTTCAAGTTTAAATTAGGTACAATTTTAAATAGCAGGAATTAAATTAGGGCGAAATTACGTTGTGCGGGTCATTACGGCACACCATAATTCGAGACGGTTCACAGAGAGGAAACTTGTGCAAGCATGCACACAGTTGCCATTCGCAAAGTGTGTGTGATGTCCAACACTATCACATATGGTCCGTGAAAACTAAATGTGTGTGATTGTCTACCTATCGTACACGGTTATATAATCATGAACTGTTTGTGATGTGCAAGGCTAGTAAATCTCCCATGCCTGGAATCTGCCTAGAATCTACCTGGAAAGCTCCCGTGCCTAAAATCTGCCTGGCTTTAGGCATAACCACAAAACTCTGGAACGAGTAGCAAGGATGAAGCATTTGGGATATTCGAGATATCGGAAACGGTTATATAGGGACAATAGTATGCTTCAAGGCTCCCAATCCCCGATGGTTTCTGGGTCGTGTGGGAAGGACCCCCCTATCACCCACACTCACCTGGTGACGGTTCCAAATGCCGTCATGGAAAGGGGTAAAAAACTTTTGTTTAGGACCGACGCGCACCAGTGATAGTAGCCTCCTTTTGTGAATCATTTGCTACTCATGTTGATCTCCCTAAAGAGAAGTGGTTTAAATATCACCCACCTATTAAAGAAGTAATCAAAGAACCGGTACCAGTTAAAGAAGAAACTATACTTTACAATATTGATCTAGTTGTTCCTACTACTTATATTGAGAAACCACACACCTTTACCTGTTAGGATAGAGGAACATGCTAAAGTTTCAACTGCGGTTAATAAAAGCTATATTAGAACACCTAAACCAGATGAACAAATTAAAGTAGAACCTAGTATTGCTATGGTTAAAGATCTCTTGGAAGAAGATATGGATGGGCATGTCATTTACTTCTGTGAAGAAGCTGCTAGAATTGCCAAACCTGATAAAAATGATAAACATAGACCTGTTGTTGGCATGCCCGTTATCTCAGTTAAAATAGGAGATCACTGTTATCATGGTTTATGTGACATAGGTGCTAGTGTGAGTGCTATTCCTTACACCATATATCAAGAAATTATGAAAGACATAGCACCCGCAGAGAGAGAAGACATATATGTTACTATTAAACTTGCTGATAGAGACACTATATCAACAATTGGGATTGTTAGAGATGTTGAAGTCTTGTGTGGGAAATAAAATACCCTACTGATTTTCTTGTTCTTCGTTCCCCACAAGATGACTTTTGTCCCATTATCTTTGGTAGACCTTTCTTGAACACCGTTAATGCTAAGACAGATTGTGAGAAACAAATTGTTGGTGTTAGTTTTGGTGATGAGTCTCATGAGTTTAATTTTTCCATGTTTAGTAGAAAGCTTCACGAAAAAGAATTGCCTGGTAAAGATGAATTAATTGGTCTTGCTTATATTGCTGTACCACCTACTGATCCTTTAGAACAATATTTGCTAGGCCATGAAAATGATTTTCATATGCATGAAATAAATGAAATAGATAAGATTTTCTTTGAACAATGCCCTCTACTTAAACACAATTTGCCTATTGAAACTCTAGGAGGTCCTCCTCCACCTAAAGGTGATCTTGTGTTTGAATTAAAACAATTGCCAGACACTTTAAAATATGCTTATCTTGATGAAAAGAAGATATATCATGTTATTATCAGTGCTAACCTTTCAGACCTTGAAGAAGAAATATTATCGGAAGTTCTAAAGAACCACTAAGCTAATATTGGATATACTCTTGATCATTTAAAGGGCATTAGTCTGTGACGCCCAGATAATTAGGCTACAGTAATCCCACGTTAACGATGCCACGTCACCTCGGTTACTGTTGCTAATCTCGTGTTGGATCAAGACTGTTCAAATTCAAATTTGGATTTTTATCAAACATCAAAATTTTACAAACATTAAAACTAAAATGTTTGGAGTGTGCCAATTAATGCCTAGGTATTTATGATGAAGGAATCACGCTTTTATAGAATGCCTGAATATTTTAAAATGAATTAAAATAGAAAAGGAAAATAAATAAAAGAAAAAGAAAATATAAAACCTGAAACAAAAAAATAAAACCTGAAACCTGAAAATATAAAACCTGAAACCTGAAAATATGAAACCTGAAACCAGACGGCCCACTTGGCCGAACCACCTGGACCAGGCGGCCAGCCCACCAACCGGCCGGCCCACACCCAATCCCACATAACCCCACTACCTGTAACCCTAGCACACAAGCCCCCATTCTCCTCTCCACTCCCCCAATCCCCCAGGATCTAGATCGGGAGCGCCCAACGCTCGCCGCCCCGACCCCGGCGCCCCGTCCGCGACTCACCCGAAGCCGCCCCGAAGCCACTGATACGTCTCCGTCGTATCTATAATTTTTGATTGTTTCATGCCAATATTATTCAACTTTTACATACTTTTGGAACCTTTTTATATGATTTATTTGGACTAACTTACTTATCCAGTGCCTAGTGCCAGTTCCTGTTTTCTGCATGTTTTTTGTATCATAGAGTATTCATATCAAACGAAGTCCAAATGCAATAAAATTTCACAGAGAATTATTTTGGAATATATGTGATTTTTAGGAGGGGGAATCAACGCAAATGGGGGTCCACAGAGCCCACAACCCACCAGGGCGTGCCATACACCCCAGGCGCGCCCAAGTGTCTTGTGCCCTCCTCGAACGTCGGTTGGAGCTCTACTTACGGTGCAAGGAAGCTTATATCCAGAAAAAAACGTGTTAAAATCTCAGCGCAATCAGAGTTATGGATCTCCGGAATATAAGAAACGGTTTTCGGCCAGATCTAGGAGCGCGAAACAAAAGAGAATAGAGAGGGAGATCCAATCTCGGAGGGTCTCCCGCACCTCCGACGCCATAGGAGACCATGGACCAGAGGGGGAATTCTCCTCCCCATCTAGGGGGGGGGGCATGGATGAAGAAGAAGTAGGGGGGCTCTCTGCCCTCACTTCCGGTGGCGCCTGAGTACTGCCGGGGCAATGATCGGGATGGCGATCTACATCAACAATCTTGCTACTGTCAACACCAACTCTCTCCCCTCTATGCAGCGGTGTAACACCTCTTCTCTCTGCTGTAATCTCTACTTAAACTTGGTTCTCAACCCCATATATTATTTCCCAATGATCTATTGTTATTCTATGATGTTTGAGTAGACCCGTTTTGTCCCATGGGTTAATCGTGATCTTGGTTGGTGTGATTGTATATTTTATCTATGGTGTTGTCCTACGGTGCCCTTTGTCTTGCGCAAAAGTGAGGGGCCCTTGCTTTAGGGTGCTACTATATGTTCATGGTTTGCTTATTCTCAGTGTTGCGGGGGTGATAGCAGCCTAAACGCGGATAGGTGGGTTATGGCGTATGGGAGTAAAGAGGACTCGATACTTAATGCTATGGTTGGGTTTCACGACCTTAATGATATTTAGGAGTTGCGGATGCTTGCTAGAGTTCCAATCATAAGTGCATATGATCCAAGTAGAGAAAGTATGTTAGCTCACGCCTCTCCGTCATATAAAATTGCAAGAATGATTACCGGTACTTGTTATCGATTGCCTAGGGACAAATAACTTTCTTGTTGACAAAAACCCTTTTACTAAACACCTAACTTCTATTATCTTGCGAAGTACTTCTAGTTTTATTCTTGCAAAGTAGTTCTAGCATCACACCTACAAAATAGTTTTTAACTTGTTTTCGGTAAAGCAAACGTCAAGTGTGCGTAGAGTTGTATCAGTGGTCGATAGAACTTGAGGGAATATTTGTTCTGCCTTTAGCTCCTCGTTGGGTTCGACACTCTTATTTATCGAAGAAGGCTACAAACGATCCCCTATAGTTGTGGGTTATCAAGACCTTTTTCTGGCGCCGTTGTCTGGGAGCAATAGCATGGGGTGAATATTCTCGTGTGTGCTTGTTTGCTTTATCACTAAGAAGTTTTTTTCTGTTCTAAGTGGTTCTCTATATTTAGTTATGGATATGGAACATGAAACACCAAAAAAATTAGTTGTACTTGTCGGATGTGGGGTTCTGGCAAACCCTTAAGGTTCAAACACTGGGGTGCGCGCGAAGTCTTTTCCTCCCACCGATCTACGCCCTAGCTCACTAAGATCTCGTGGACGAACTCGACGAACTCGCAACACAAAAAGACACAAGATTTATACTGGTTCGGGCCACCGTTGTTGTGTAATACCCTACTCCAGAGTGGTGGTGGTGGATTGCCTCTTGGGCTGATGATGAACAATACAAGGGGAAGAACAACCTCCTGAGGGTGTGGTCTTCTCGTGCTTGGATAACTTGTGTGTGTGGGGATGATCTTCCGGATCCCGCTGCCTATGGTGGTGGCTAGTCCTATTTATAGAGGCCTTGGTCCTCTTCCCAAATATTGAGCGGGCAGGGAGCCAACAACGGTGGGAAAATTTGAAGGGGGACAGCTAGTACAAGCTTTCCTGACAAAGGTGGTCTCCGCCCGCGAAAGGCTCTGGTGGTGATGTCGTCTTGGGCTCCACAATAACCTCCGTCTTGCCGTCCTTCTAGTCTTGGTCTTGTTGCACCGATATGGCAACCTTTGCCTGATGCCTCGGTACTCCTCGCATGCGCTGGCCTCCTTAGCACCAAAGAGGAAACAAGGACGCTGCGCGTGCTAGCGCCCACCTGGTGTCGATCGTCATGGCTCACATCACGAGAGCCTCATGAGGTTTGCCTCGCCTTGTTATCTCCATCCCTCGTGAGCCTGCCCGACTAGGCCACTGCAGAGGAGGTCTTGTGTCGTCCGCCTCACGAGGCTTGGCCCCTCGCGAGGGTCTTGGATGCCTTGTTGATGAAGATGGGCCGTATGGCCTGCTGGCTTCGCCACGCTGCAGGCCGCATGCAGTCAAGTCTGGGGACCCCCATTCCCAGAACGCCGACAGTAGCCCCCGGGCCCAAGGTGTGCTCGGGCTTGGCTTCGTGGCGAAGCCAAGTGTCAAGTATGGAGCATCGCGGGCCCCCAAAAGCCTACAGACTCGGTTGACGTGTGGTGGTTGATTGGACGTGGGCGTCTGCGCTTCCCCATGCTGCCTCGGCAACTGCACGACTCAACAAAAAACTGGCGCAGGCAGCACTTGCCTTCATTGCTTCTTCTTCGCCTTGCTCCAGATCCCCTTCCTTTCTCTCCGCCACCGCTATCTCCAGATCCGCCCCAATATCATCCCGTAGCCGCGATTCATGGCGCCGCGCAAGGACAAGGCTTCTTCTGTGTCGGCTTGGTATGAGCCGGCCCTTGAGGCGCCCTCCGTCACGGAGAAGAGCCTCGCCTCCGTGCGCCTGCTGACGGCGGGCAAAAGTAATGAGTGGGGGGAGACCGAGCTCCAGCTTGCCTCAGACATGACGGAGCCCGAGGAAAGCACCTTCTTCCCCTTCTTCTCGAGCAGTGTCGCCGTCGGGTTGGTTCCTCCCTTCTCTGATTTCTTTTACGAAGTCCTCGACCACTATGGCTGCAGGCGCTGCATCTCCATCCCAACTCTATCCTCCTCCTGTCCATCTTTGCCTACTACTGCGAGGCGCACCTGGGCATGATGCCGTCCGTGGCGCTCCTGCGCCATTTCTTCTTCCCCCATGTCAGCGTGGGTCACATCTCTGGATGCGCTAACTTCATCGCATCCGGCAAGGCCAACTCGATCTCGAGCACCGAGAAGAGGGACGACAACATTCTATCCAAAAGGGTCATGATGGACGCCAAGTGTGTCGATCCGTGTCTGGCGCTGCCTACGGTGGCGCCCTCTCTCCATGGGGGGTGTCCCAGGGCGGAGCTTGCTGATGAGCGAGCATCGTCTATGTTGGGGCAGATGCTGACCGACTTGATGCCGAGCAACGCGAGGGCGGCGAAGGTTACGGGGGTCATGCTTCTGAGGGAGTTCTTGACACTTCGAGTAGCCCCACTCTAGGCGCGTGCGCGCACCCTGTGGGAGCTTGAAGAAGAGGGAAATAAGACCCGCCTGAGGCAAGGGGCCTTGCCTGACGATGAATTGGTCGTTGTCCTGCGCCTCATAGTTGGGGACAACCAGGAGTACCCACCAAGCGCCTTCGTCCCCCTGTTCCAACGCAGGGATCGAGAAGAATTCGTCGCCTCCAGGCCGACCTTTGATGCACGTGGGTTGGTGCCGCCAGCGCTCCTGGGAGCCCCCGCGGCACCGAAACTGGTGGAGGTGTCTTCTGACGAGCCTCGCGGGGAGGGGGAAGAAGAGGACCCGGAGAAGACACTGGAAGTGGTGGGGGAGACTTCCCCTCTGAGCGAGGCGGAGATCCTGCGCGCCCTTCCTGATGATGCTGAGGCCGACGCTCGCCAAAGGGAGAGGGAGCAGCCCCCATCCCGATGCGGGGTTGGTTGTCACTGGTGCCTCGCGATGCCGCCTCTGTCCCGATGCTGTCAGGCTTCAGGCTTCCAAAGCAGAAATATGTCATGGTCGATTAGTAAGTGTCTCAAGCTTTGCCTTGTCCCTGTTTGTACTCATCATTTCCTGAGGCTGGCCCTTGGTTGATCAGGCCGACGTCTTCTGAGAAGAAAAGGAAGGAGGATGCGGCGTCCGTGCCTCCTTCCTTAGAGAAAGGGGGTAGGAGCGCCCGCATCTCCCCAGCCCGGTCGTCCTCGCGGGGCCAAGAGGAGCATTGCCACGTGGAGCCAGCCCCCATAGCCCTGCTAGCTCCAGAGGTGCCGGCGCCTGGCGCGGTCGATGAGATTCCAACTGCTCCGGAAGTCGCGGTTTCCCAGACCCTGGTGATGATGTCGCCTCCTCCCACTGTTGCACCTCCACTCCCAGGTTCTTCTACTCCTGCTGTTACTCTGGAACATGCTCTCTTGGAGATGACCCGGCTGCAGGCGGATCTCCTGGGCGCAGACCCATGCCTTCTGGCGGGGCGCCTGGAGCTGGCCTAAGGCTGGCTCCATTCTGACTTGGCAGTTCGCGCGGCGCTGAGCCAGGGCGCTGCGGCTTCTAAGAAGGAGAAGCAGAGTGCCGCCAATGCCGCAACTGATAGTGAGATGGTGTTAAAAGACGCCAAGGCCGCCCGCGACCGCTGCAGGGCCTGCGCACCAAGCACGCCGAAGAAGCACGCTGCCATCAAGCAAAGGAGGAGAAAATGAAGGCTCGGGAGGACGCCGTCAAGAACCATGATGCTGAGCTGGCGGAGTTGGGGCGGGCGCAGGCCACCGAGTGCAACCGGTTGGAAGAGATCGAGCGGGAGGCGAAGGCCAGGGCGGCCGAACTTGATGCCAAGGCGCGAGTCCTGACCGAAGACCGTGCGGCCTTTGCCGATCTCGAGAAGAGGTCCCGCAAGGCACTAAAGACGCTCTATGAGCATGGCCTTGAGAAGTCGCTGGCCGCCGACGAGGAGGTCCCCGGCCGGCTGCTTCCTCTCTTGGTGCAAGCGCTCGAGGAAGCCGTTGATGGCGTCGGTCCTATGGCGGAGGCGGAAGCTCGCGTTCTGTCTTCAGCTGCATTGACTCGCGTCTTCAGCCACCTACACCTTCGCGACCCCAACTCTTGTCTTGATGAACTGCTAGAGCTTGTGGCTGAAGAGCAATACGAGGCTGCCGCCGCAGTCGTGCAAGTTCAGGTGGAGGCCTTGCTAAAAAAGTTCCGCGTCTTTGTCTCCGCTCCTCTGTCTGCTGATGTCGCCGATCCTGTGGCTGGTGGTGAGGGTGAAGACAACGTCGCTCATGAGGTAGCTTCTTCCGTAGGTGATGGCGGCGTCCGGGGGTGACCTGTGGCTACCCTCATGTTTCGTTCCTGCAACATGCATTAAGACTCGGGGAGGCGTTTAGACTTTTCATTTGATATCGTGAAGACAATGTGTGAGGGCAATGCATTTGTAATATTTGCTTCGAGATTTTGCGATTTCCTTCCTATTTGCTTTGCGTTTTGCGTCGGCACAGCCCGGCCCCGCGCATACCTCAACCGCCATTGGGCCGATCGGAGACCAGGACGGACCAAGGAGTGAGGGGCTACATGACCAATTAGGCTCCTGAGTCGCGATGCTCAGTAGTCCCCCTTGACGCACAAACAACTTATAGGGAGAGTTCGCGAGGATAGACTGATGTTCTATGTCGGTAGGGCCCGGCCCCGCGCATACCTCAACTGCTATTGGGCCAACCCTAGGCCAAGACGTCCCAAGGAGTGAGGGGCTACGTGACCAGTTAGGCTCCTGAGTCGCAATGCTCAGGAGTCCCCCTTGACACGCAAACAATTTCCATACCTGACCTCACCGAGGCCTCGGGAGGGGAGCGCGACGCCCAGGTCCGAGAGACCTGGTTGGGTGGCGTGCGCTTGGGTGTGGTCCGAGCGCAGCCCCCTCGCGCGGCTCTCCCGAGGGGAGGCATTGCGGTGAGGCCGGACGCTGAGCTCTGGGCTCCCTGAGGTTGGTATGACCGTGGGGCCGCCCTCAGTTGTTCATCACCAGCGCGACATAGTGCTTCCGCTTGTGCATGGGCATAGCCGCTCCTCAGCAGTGTCGATGGCCAGGGCGGAGCATGGTGCTTCCACTTGTGTGTGGGATGGGGACCCCCCTCTGGGAGATGCCCCTGGGGCATGTACAGCCCCGCCCTGACACGTGGCTTGCACGGCAGGGCTGCGAGGTGTGTCTAGGCACTCGTGAGCCAGCGCGGGACTCACGAGGCCCTACCTCAAGGAGGGTTGCGCCTGGTCTTCAGTCTTGGTGGATGTGTGTTCCTGCAAGGCGGTTAGGTGCAAGCACTGTACGTCCTCAGGTCCCGGCCCTCGAGCGAGCTCAGCCGCCACTTGTATGCAAGGTCGCGATGCCGTGGTTAAGGACATGGGGTGAGGGCTGGAGAGCCAGTAAGAGCTCCCGAGTTGCGATGCTCAGGAGCCCCCCTTTTAACGCGGAAGCGAACTGCACGGGGTGAATGTACCCGTAGCGAGTGACAATCGAGCAGGCAATAACCGTAGGCAGGTTAAGCCAGGCAGGCAAATCAGCTTGGGTAAATGCAGGAAGATAAATGCCACTGGGTCCAGCCCGAGCGGCTTGGGGATGGTGTAGCCCGAGGGGCGCCACCAGCAAGGCAAGCTAAAATACATGATCAAAAGGGATACATGCCACAGGGACGGACCCACACGGCCTAGGAATAATGCGGCCCAAGGGGCGCTCCCAGCTTAAACGAGCTTGGAAGATGTCATCTGGTTCTGTAGACGAAGCAGAGTTGGTGCAGCTAAAGGCGTGCGTCGAAGAAATGACTCCTCATGAGCCACCGGAGCCCTGAGCCTCGCGAGGATCTGGGGGCTCAGGAGGCTCCCTGAAGACCGTCTCCGTTTCCTCCTGGATGGCGCGGTACCTGGCCTCTCGAGCTACCAGGTCACGCCGCATGTTGCGCTGATAGGCCGACGCCACGCTCGGCAAGCTGAGGGGCATGCCAACGTAGCTGTGTGGCGGGACCTCGCAACGGCCCACTCGCGGAGGCCAGAAGCGCTCCTGAGACGAGGCCCTGTTGAGCCCCGGGACGTCGATGCGGACACGCAGCTCAGCACCCTCTCCTGGGTGGTGGGCTGCGCCCTGTGAGCGGCTGTCGCCGCGCATGGCTCTTGCGTCTTGCGGTTCCTGTGTGATCTTGGCGATGAACTCCTGAATGGTGGGCACCCCTTGCCCTGTGTTCTCCTAAGGAAAACATGCCGTGTAGCACGCCTCCAAGTGGTGCCCGAGCGCCTCCCTCGTGAGGTTGGCAAGGCTTGAGGCCCTCTAGAAGAGAGCCCCCGAGCCCTGCTCGAGGAGGGCGCTGGGGCGCCTTCCTATGTGATGGAGAGTGGCGCCCCTGGGACGGACGTTGATCCTGATGAGGCTCCTGCCGCGACGCCATCCTCCTGTGGTCCTGCGTGGCACAGCTGCTTCTTCTTGGGGATGGCCTTCGGAGGGCCCTCGCTTTTGCTGTCGGGGTCGTCGGTTGCTGCAGCTTGGAAGGCGCGCTCGAGGGAGCACACCGCATCCCTTTCATCACATGGGACCGTGATAACCTCGTCGCTTCCAGGCATCTTGAGGATGTTATAGCCGTGGTGGGTGACCGCCATGAACTTGGCCAGGGGCGGATACCCAAGGATGGCGTTGTACGGCAGGCGGATGTGGGGGACGTCGAATTCGATGAGCTCGGTGAGGTAGTTGTCGCGCGTGCCAAAGGTGACAGGCAGGCGGACCTGCCGTATCAGCGTGGTGGAGCTGTCGGTCACTCCAGAGAAAGGTTTGGTAGGCTGGAGCTGCTCATAGGCACTTGGAGGTTGTCGAATGTGTTGCGGACAGGATGTTGAGCCCTGCACCACCGTCGATGAGGGTCTTGGTAACCTGCACATTGCTGATGACTGGGGAACACAACATCGGGAGGACGCCGGTGGTGGCCGCACACTTGAGCTGATCTGCCGAGTCGAAAGTGATGGCGCACTGGGACCACTTGAGCGGGCACGCGGCCTCAAGCTTGGGGAGAACCGCGTTCACCTCGCGAGCGAACCATTTGAAGATGCGCTGAGAGGCTGGAGCCTGGGCACCGCCCAAGATGCAGGCGATTGGATGTGGCTCCTGGAACCCCCCAGCCCCCTCATCCTGATGATGATCGTCGTTCCTTCTTGGTGGCGACAGCGGGGAAAGACCGGCGTTCCTTTGGGGGCGATCCTCACGAGGCTGGTCCCTCCAGGCCCCCTCGCGAGGATGGTCTTGCCAGCGGTCCTCACGAGGCCTGTCGCGCCATTCCTGGTGCGGGCCACGGTCGTTCCAGCGGCCGCCTCCATGTCCTCCTCCACGGTTGTAGCCCCAGTTGCTGCGCTAAGGGCGTCGACCATAGCGTCCTTCTCGTATGGCTCTGAGCTCTTGGCAGTCGCTAGTGTTGTGGGTGTTCAGGTTGTGGAAAGCACAGAATGGTCAGCTGTTCTTGGATGACTCGGGCTGATCTCTGCCCCGTTTGGTGTCGGTCTCAGCTGGTAGCAGCACAGCTTCCTTGCACTTCACGTCCTTGGCCTTGGCTTTCTTCTCTTCTGTGCCTGCGGCTGGCAGCTCAAGGAGAGAGAAGCGCCCCTCCTCAGCTCTTGCGTACTTGGTCGCCAGGTTGAACAGCTCCTGACATGTGCGGAGCTCCTCGTGGATAGCAAGCTCTTCCTTCGCCTTGACGTCACGGACGCCGTCGGAGAACGCGGAGATGATGGCCTCATCTGTGACCTTGGGGATCTTGAGCGGGTGTTGTTGAAGCGTTGAATGTATTTCTGGAGGGTCTCCCCTGGCTATTGCTTGATGCGGCACAGGTCACCTGCGGCCGGCGGGCAGTCGCGACTACCCTGGAAGTTGGCGATGAAGCGGTCGCGCATCTCATCCCAGGAGGAGATCGAGCCGTGTTGCAGGTTCAGGAGCCAGGAGCGGGCTCCGTCCTTGAGAGCCATGGGAAACCAGCTTGCCATGACTTCTCGTCGCCGTTGGCTGCTTCGATGCTGAGCTCATAGAGCTGCAAGAACTCTGCGGGGTCGGCGGTGCCGTTGTAGCGAGGAGGCAGATCCGGCTTGAACTTGCCGGGCCAGGCGACGCTGCGCAGCTCAGGGGTGAAGGCACGGCAGCCGGCCGTAGTTATTGGGGCCCTCTTCGGAGCTGGACGTTGGTCTTCACGAGGTCCGCGCGGCGCCGCCACAGTCGGCGCACGGTCTTGACGAGGCGGCTGGGGAACCGCGGGTCCAGCTCCTCACGGCTGAGGGATTTCTTGGCAGCTTCTCTCTTCGCGCATGGGCACCGGGCCTGGCAGATCACACCGCGGGGCCGCGCGCCTAGGTGCCAAGGCGCCGTCTTTGGGCTGGGGTAGTGGAGGCGTGCCCCGGGCCTAGTCACCCATGGCCGGCTGAGGGTGAGGCAGAGAGACGGATAGCACCGAGGAGCTCCCTGCGGCTCGGACGAGCTCGGCGACACGGTTGAGCCACTCCTCGTAGAGGTCGTCGACTGGGCGGTAGCGCAGGAGTTCGTTTGCGGCGAGGAGTGTGACCCGCGCCTCCATGGGAGTGTGGCGTGCATGGGACGAAGAACCGGCCAGGGTCAGTGATGGAGTGGCGGTGCAGCCATCCTGCCGTACCGAAGGATGCAGCGAAGATGCTTGCTGCTTGTTCCCCACCAGGCCGGTGGCAGCGTTGGCGGCGGGAGACGGAGAATGACGAGGTGGCCCGCCGATGGGGGCCGTTTGAGCAACGCGGGCGGTGAGGGCAGACCGACGCTCGGCTCGAGCACGGCGAGCATCCGCCATGGAGACGATGGAGCAACGGAGCGACGAACTGATGGAAGGGAAGCTACAACACACCCCTACCTGGAGCGCCAAATGTCGGATGTGGGGTTCCGGCAAACCCTTAAGGTTCGAACACTGGGATGCGTGTGAAGTCTTTTCCTCCCACCGATCTACGCCCTAGCTCACTAAGATCTCGTGGACGAACTCGACGAACTCGCAACACAAAAAGACACAAGATTTATACTGGTTCGGGCCACCATTGTGGTGTAATACCCTACTCGAGTGTGGTGGTGGTGGATTGCCTCTTGGGCTGATGATGAACAATACAAGGGGAAGAACAGCCTCCTAAGGGTGAGGTGTTCTCGTGCTTGGCTAACTTGTGTGTGTGGGGATGATCTTCCGGATCCCCCTACCTATGGTGGTGGCTAGTCCTATTTATAGAGGCCCTGGTCCTCTACCCAAATATTGAGCGGGAAGAGAGCCAACAACGGCGGGGAAATTTGAAGGGGGACATCTAGTACAAGCTTTTCTGACAAAGGTGGTCTCCACCTGCGAAAGGCTCTGGTGGTGACGCCGTCTTGGGATCCACAATGACCTCCTTCTTGCCGTCCTTCTGGTCTTGGTCTTGTTGCACCGATATGGCAACCTTTGCCTGATGCCTCGGTACTCCTCGCCTGCGCTGGCCTCTATCGGGTTTCGGGTTCCGACAGACCCTTGAGGTTCAAACACTAGGGTGCATGGAGAGATCTCTCCCGTACCGATCTACGTCCGATCCTCTCGTGCGAACTAAGATGAAAACAATGAACAACACAAGAGACATGATGTTTATACTAGTTCGGGCCACCGTTGTGGTGTAATACCCTACTCCAGTGTGTGGTGTGGTGGATTGCCTCTGGGGCTGATGATGGACAGTACAAGGGAAGAACAGCCTCGCGAGAGGTGTTCTTGAGCTGGTGTGATGAACTGCTAGGGTGAGTTCAGTCGCCTCTCTCTCTGCTGGGGTTCTACCAGATCTCTCCTGGGGGGTCTCCCTCTACTCTATGGTGGCTAGATCTATTTATAGAGGCCCTGGGCCTCTCCCCAAATATTGAGCGGGAAGGGCGCCAACAATTGGCCATTTCGGAGGGGAACATCTAGTACAAGTTATCCTGACCAAAGGTGGTCTTCGGCTGCCAAAAGCACTGGCAATGACACCGTCTTGGGCTCCACAGTGACCTCCGTCCTGCCGTCTGGCTGGTCTTGGTCTTGTTGCACCGGAATGATAACCTCTTCCTGATGCCTTGGCCTGTGCTTGCCCCCTTTGCACCAAAGGGGAAACAAGGACACTGCGCAGGCCAGCGCCTGCCTTGCGCCCGCCTAGTCTCGATCGTCATGGCTTGCGTCATGGGTTCCTTGTGAGGTACCCCTGCCTTGATCTCCCCGCCTCCTTGCGAGCCTGCCTGATGAGGCTACCTCTAAGGAAGCTTCCTGTCATCCGCCCCGCGAGGCTTGGCCCCTTGTGAGGGTCTTTGAGCTTGAGCTGATGAAGATGGGCCGCGCTGGGCCCCGCTTGAGCCACGCCGCAGGCCGCAGGCAGGCAAGTCTGGGGACCCCCGTTCCCAGAACACCGACAGTAGCCCCCGGGCCCAAGGCACACGCGGGCTTGGCTTAGCAGAGAAGCGAAGGGGCAAGCATGAAGCGACGCGGGCCCTAACAGCCTGCGGCCTTGGGCGCCGCATGGCCGTTGATTGGGCGTGGGCGTCTACACTTCCTATGACGCCTCGGCAACTGCCCGACTTGACAAGTCCCTCTTCCTCATCCTTGCTTCCTCTTGCGCCAATGGCACCGATCCGCCGGTTTTCAGCTTAGGAGAAGGGAAAGGCCCCCAGAGAGGGTCC